>NW_018020584.1:3113096-3118075 GCF_002006095.1 Pseudomyrmex gracilis | reverse complement strand
AGTCCGGGAACTTTCCGGACAAACTGTGTATGTATGCCATCTGGCAGCAGGCATACGAACATGCATACAATTTGGTCGCACGTACCAAATTGTATGCATGCAATTTTCTGAACCGTAAATTTTTCACTTCAAAACTGTATTGTTGTATATCTCGAAAAATCAGAAACAAACAACAAAAACGCAAGAATACTTTTTTTTTAAATTTTTTTAACGTGAATCGAACGAGACTAAAAAGAAGTCGATCGATTCAGTCGTTATTAAAAAATGGTTGATTAAAAATCTCTCTTCTATTGAAATGCCTGATTTTCACGCATAAGAGACACAGTGTGCTCGCGCAGTTCGAACGCCATTTGTTGCGCGTGAACTTGGCGCGAGGCATTACCATGCTCTTGATTACATCTTGTTCAAAGTGATAGACAGACGATGCGGTGGATCACGGAGCGACATATATCTCGTCGGAAGTATGAGATGTCGGCATTAGATCGGCACGATATAACTCGCGAGATAACTAGCGCGTCATTAAAAGAGAGTTAATTCGCGTTTACCACGTCACATCCCCCATAGGCGTTCAGAATTCTCATCCAGAAATCGACCGAAGATGCGTATACGCGTCATGCAAATAAGAACCGATGCATATCTTTTCATTAATGAGCTATCTTGCCGCGTCGTTAATATATAACGCGCAAATTGTAAATTAGACTTTCGAAGTTGGAGCACACGCAATCTGTTAACAGCGAGGGGATTAAATTCTCTCGTTTCCCTTCCCTTCTCTCTCTTTCTCTTTCCTCTCTCTCTCTCCTATTCTCTGTCTATCTGCTGTCTGTCTGTCTCTTTTTTTTTCTCTTTCTCTTCCAAAAAAATTGATAAGAAAAAGATAGAAAAAGTACCTTTTGCAATTCGATAGTAACGACTAGAATTTGGCGCGTTTGTTATTTCCCCAGTTAGATCGTGCGGGGATGATGAGACGGCGGGATGAGTAACCGCGGCGACAGGGGAGGAAAGCGGTGATCCTGGAATCAGGGTGACCGCGTAAACGTATGCATGAGCCCCGGTAAACTCGTTCCAGGTGCCCCTGGGCCCGCGCTGCTTAATTCAAGAGGCTATTTCGTCCGCGTGAAATGCGTGACTGCTCACGCCCAGAGCATTAAATCGCGCGGGCTCGCCGCGCATGCGTCAGCAATTAAAAGGAGCGTAATGTCATCGACCTTGAGAACTCTGAGGAGGAACGACCAAGTATACACACATACACACACAGACACACACACTCTCTCTCTCTCGAACGACGACGGTCGATCAACATCGCGACGTGGAGGAGGAAACGATTGTGCAGACGAGTATGTTATCATTGAACGCTCATCACACCGGCGAACTTAACGTACTTACACGAGTATACCTCTCTTGTCTACATTTCCGTGATACATCGAGCACGCGATGTTCTTTTTTCGGCGTCTATTCAAAGCGAAACTCGATCGGTATCCCAATCTTTTGCTAAATTGAGCTCTGCTGTGTGTGTGTGTGTGTTTATTAAATAACGTGTACGTGGGGGGAAACGCGTGTTCGTATTCGCGACGCAGAAATGAATTCTCTCGAACAATAATGCGTCAATAAACCTGTTGATTTAAAACGAATAATGAAAATGAATAACACAGAGGCCACTTGAACTTCTGGAATTTCTTGTTGTGCGTGACACGTATGAAAAAAATTTTTTTCAGTATTTTATATCGTCGCGCGCGCGCTTATAGAAATATATCGGTTTTTTGACAATTTAAGAGATCAAATCTTCGAAAAAAATATATAATAAAAAAATATAACATATAAATTTAGTAAAATAGCAAAATTAAAAAAGTAATTTTTATTTATATTTTTAATGCTACTTTTGTTTAATTTCTTTATGTTACATTTTGTGAAAAACTTAATAAAGAGTTTGACAATATGGTACTAAAAATACATACTCTAAATACATAGAATACATAATCTAAAATTTATAGAAATTACGAATAAAATGTAAAGTTGGTTATTATTCTCATTCAAAATGTTTTGAACTATTCTGCTGCACATAATTTTACGTGGTCTCGCATTCATGGAGAAAATGCCGTTTACCGTGATGACATTATTCTCCTTGCACTAAACAACAATGCAACGGATCGCCGTGATGGTGCATTCCGCCCGTCCTATTTTTCGCTTTATTATACCGCCTGAATTTTATCACGGCTGATAGTCCGGCCAGTAATTGTATAGCGAAGGCGCATCTTTTAGTAAATTGTTACGAAAAATTTGAATATTGACGGATCTATGTTACGGATTTATGTTATTCTTTAAACGCGTTCAACGCGCGTGCCATTTATTGCATACTATCAGAAAAAAATATACAACACTTCATGCATTTTCCAAAAGTTTTTAGACTTATCAAACAAAAAAAACACAAATTTACACACGCAACAACAATTAAATATCAAATCGCGACAACACAAACGTGTGTTTTAAAAACACTATGAGAGATCAGAAAGCTCGAAAGAAATGTGTTATTAAATAATTCCACGTTTTAGTTTGTTTCGTCATCTGGATTTATGCGTAATATGACGCGATTACATTTCACGTTGAAATTAGCAGCATTCTCTTTCGTTTTTTTTTTTTTTTCGGCCTTTATTCCAGTCTCGTCATACCGAAGCACAGAATTCTTCCTCTGAGCGAGTCTACCATTTTCCTCGGCGAGCCTTTGTCCACGTCGCGGACAAAAGGAAAACATAATTTCTCCAACTTGCGTTATTCTTACCGACCCTCTGGGCACTAGCATCAAAAAGAAGCAACCAGAATTTTCTTTGTTACCACGTCGTTCCACGTTGTTTCTACCATGACCATTATCGTCGTTATCGTTTCTAACGGCGAGATTTCAGAAATCGTGTTCGCGGTACAAATTTTCACGCGCGCGATAAGTGCATAGTTTTTGACGCGATGTCGTCGAGGTGTGCGTCTTCAAAAAAACCAGTCGTGTCTCTTATTTGCGCAAAAGTTCCTCACGTATGCAAAACATTTCGAAGATATGCTAGGTTTTAGTAGAAATAATATCAGGATTTTACGTGTGCGGTAACCTTTTTTTTTAGAAATATATACTAACAAAAAAAAAAAAAACAACTCAGTAAAATACATTTAAGATAATGTATGATAAAATATGTAAAATGAATATTTATATGAAGACGTGAAGAAAACGTATATATAAATATTCATACGTACAAAAACGCCATGTGTGTTGAGCAATAAATTCTCTGTTCTTCTGTATTTGTTTCATCATGGTATCGATATCATCTTTCGATGCACGAATATATCGAAAAATATTTTCTTTTTCCGCATATCTAGTTTCTTTATTTGTAACCGTCTTACATTCGTTTCTCTCCTAGATCCAGTTGCCGCGGTTTCTTGTTGCTCATAATCACGAAATTCGTAAAACCGCTCACGTCAGAAGGTCTCCGGAAGAGTTCTCGCGCGCGGTACTCGCGCTCGGCGCAGTAACTTTCATTTTATTTCCAACACAGTTTCTGGTTTCCTTTGAAAAGCTCAACTTACTTTCACCGTTCTTATCTTTTCTTTTTCTCCGACTGGAAATCAGCTCCGTCGCACGTACTGCTAAAGAGACGAGGAAGAAGGCAGAAAATGTCAAGAGGAAGTCAAAGGGACATGCTGCAAAGTAAAGCGGGAGGAAATCGATTGAGAATAATGTATCCTCTCGATCTGAAAAGCGCAGCGTATGAGAACGAATATTTCAACTGATAATATTTCGCGAAATATATCTTCCCGTCTACTTTATCTATGCGTCCCATCTTTCTCAAAATGTCTTTTTACATTACGCCGCGCGCAAGTCGGAAGTAAGAGGAGGATCGGTCTTCGCTCTTGCTTTCACAGAACTCGCGTTGCTTCTCATTAGAAACGTCACCGACTTTGCCGTTGAAACCCGGTCGAAGCTTGAAGGAATGTTACGTTTCTCTTTTGCTCCGTCTTATTTATTGTTTTCTCCATTTTCTTCTCACTCGTCGGCAGATTCTCAATACTTTCGGGCAAATATATATATATATATATATCTATATACGTAGAAACAAAGATTGCATCGTAAGTAAGAAAAGACAAATGCCTTGAAATCGTCCAAGAATAATTCCATTGTACAAAACATGGCGAGAAATGGATAGATTCCGCGGGATCTTTCCGCAAGAGTGTGCGCGATATATCTCGTCGCTCGAAGACTTTTCGTTCTTATATGAGATTCCTCGGACGAGCAAAGAAGAAAAAGACTCGTTCCGATACTCGCTCTTTCGCCACTTTGTTCGGTCCTCGTCCGCAGACGATATTTCTGAAATAGCTGGCTTCTAGTTTTCATCCTCCGCGAGCAATTTTTGGACCAGTCTTCGAAATTTTAGTGCACTTTACGATTTGTCTGCGGAATTTTAAGAAGAACACGTTATTTTTACTTTTTACGCGGTATCTGCTTTGCTCTCGCGCTTTGTCTCATCCCCGATGAGCTCTCTCTCTCTCTGTATTTTACCATAGATAGATGACAAGAAATATCAAAAGAACGTGTAATCATAAGAAATTCGTGCCAATTATGCTAGTTCTTCTCTCTTTTGTTGATATTGGCTCGCTCGCATACTGGCTCGCCTACAAAATTTTCGAAATTGCTCGCTTCGAAAGTTTCCGCCGTGACCCAGTAACTTCTAACGACTTTTATTTCACGTTTTAAAGTCCTCGAGCTTCTGAATCTCTTCAAAAGTTCCTTTATTCGCTCTCCTCTCGGAACATCGCTTCCTTGCGCGCGCGATCGTGTATATACAGAAAACGTACACAGTAAAAAATCGTGCGTCAAAATGTAGAACTTTTCTTGTGTTACGACGTTTTGATTATTACTTCAATGTAAAATTAACATAATACTGATATGTTATTATTTTTTTAATCTTTTCACGTGTTAAATTTATGTTAACTTCACAAATTAACAT
>NW_018020584.1:3087572-3113036 GCF_002006095.1 Pseudomyrmex gracilis | reverse complement strand
GTGTCAATTATTTAACTTTACTAGTTTGTCAATAAGTGACTCACAACGAATAAGTTGTTTTAACTTACAATTTAGAGTGGACCTCCTGGGACATGCAAAAAATGTTAAAATTAACATTTTTTTTTTTACTGTGTATGTCCCGGAATTGGCGGGGAATGGACAGATAGCGTTTTCCCGTGTACAATTTGTCGGTTTATCGATATATATCTTCTTGGCAAAAATGTTGGAAGCACCGACCATCGTTTTCCAAATTATGTAAGAAGAGAGAAATGAAAGAGACGGATGAAAAAAAAAAAATGGAAACAGAGTCGATGCTGCGATCGCAATTTTGCCTTCGCGCAATTTCTTTCCGTCTTTTATTTCACCTTCACCATCTTCGCGCTGTTTGTCAAACGCAGAAAAATAATCTCCTGTCCTTCTTATGCTCCGCTTGCGACAGACAGAATTTTCAAAAACCGATCGTTCGCGAGCCATCCGAGGGATCCTCGTAGTAACTTAGCTTGACACTTATTTCGTTTTTTTGAAGTAGTTTCCGGTTTTCTTTGAAAGCTCCTTCATTTATCGTCTTTATACCTTCGCTCTCTTAGCTCGGGCTACTTCACCCGACTATTCCGCACCTTACTCGGATAAAAAAGCCGAGATCGGGGAAAGAGAGGAAAAGAAGAGAGGGAAAAGAGATAGAGAAGAGGGGATGAAGAGACATGCGGCTACATAAAACGAGAGGAAATTGAGCGAGGATAATGTGAGCCCTCGATCCGAAAAGCAGACCGAGCGTTGGTGAAGGTTGGAATTTCCTTGACTTTTCGACGAACGAGCGTAATATATCATCATTGACGTTACACACTCCGATATTTTTTCTCAGTTTTTACGTATTCGCTTGATTTCAGGATACGTGACCTTTTTTTTTCGCCGTCGTAATTTACTCGTTGAGCGAAATGTGAAACATTAAAAAATTAATAACGCGTGTGTCGCTCGCATGTGTAATAATATATAAATCTCCTCTTTTTTTTCATAAAGCACGGGCGTACTAGTTTCAAAAAAAAAAAAAAGAAAAAAATTCCTCTCTTGAAATGTCATCCGGATCTCGCTTTGATCCACGGCACCTTTTAGAGAGATAAATGTAAAATGCGCGATAAAATGTCTCATCTCCTCTGTCCTAACTTCGTCTTCTCGGCGTTTTGCAATGACTGTATTTTAATTCGTTCGTGCGAAAGGAATTTTAGCCGCGTGGTTACTCACGGAAATACTTCTGTTTCACTTGGTGTATAGTGCTTTCACAGTTAGTTACGTTCGCCCGAGCTCTTAGATGTGCTTTTAGTTTTCTTTAGGAAGATTTTGTGGTATTCTCCGACTTTCGTATTCTTCAGAGAGTTCCGTTATATCGTTTCCGCGGCGCATAGATGAGTTCTAAACTTCGGAAAATTTACACAAAAAATTCTTCAGTTTTGTTAAAAAAAACTGGTTTTAAAGTTTCGAGTATCTTTTTTTTGGAATATTTGAAAATATATTTCTTTTATTTTTTTTTTAAATAAAAAATCGATAATTTAACTGATTTTCTATTCCGTAAATCACATTTAAATAGCTCTGCGTGAAAATATGTCACGAATTTATTTGTCAGATTTCTCAATAAAAAGTGAAGAAATGAGAAACACGTGCGCGCGCGCGCGCGCGCGACGATAAGCAAAGAATAAAAAGAAAGAAAGAGAGAGAGAAATCGTTCTATAATAACGCATTCCTTTATCTCATTCCAAAAAGTGAACAAACCGATCGACAGCGACGGATCTCTCTTTCTGTGGACGTGAGCGATATATTTCCACCCCATAATTTCATCCCTCTCCCGTTCTTCGCGTACGTGCTTGGAAATTAAAGTAACGGGGCGAGAGTCACCGCCGCCCGAGTGCAAATTTCGCGTACGTCTGCCGGTAATGCTATTAGCGTGCGTCGCTAACACGTCGCGAAAAGTTCGTTCTCTTCTCGCGAAAGGCGGGTTAATTCGATTAAAACTCATGTGTGTCCTCCCCTTCCGTAATAAAACTGCTGACACTTTTAATATGTCAGTGTGGTATACACACATGTGCCCCTTCTTTTCTAATAACAATAACTCACCGAAATGCGCTAAGAAAAAGTTGCGTGGCGCGGTTAACAAAAGATTTATAATCTCTCGGCGCGGTGAGATTGAAAATTATGAGTTTTCTTCACTTGTAACGCGCGAGATAACGAATAAAAGGTGTATATGTAACACGTTCCACACATCATAACTGATAACATGACGCTCCCCACAGATATCGCGATAGCTCTCACGCTGCCGCGAGAGATTAAAGAAAAAAAAAAAAAAAAAAAACAGACGTTTAGCATAACGCGCGAGATAACGAATAAAAGGTGTATATGTAACACGTTCCACACATCATAACTGATAACATGACGCTCCCCACAGATATCGCGATAGCTCTCACGCTGCCGCGAGAGATTAAAGAAAAAAAAAAAAAAAAACAGACGTTTAGCATAACCCGTGAGTGGGAAAACCGTGTTAATTATAAAGCGGGGCGCGCGCATAATGTGCAGACAGCCGAGCACGTGAATGATGCGCGTGAAGCGCATATATAGGACTTGGTGTAAATAATGATACAGTATTATTTACGCTACCGGTGCGCTGTGCGACGTGCAGTGACGTAATTATACTGATCTAATTGCGCTTCGCGTCTGATGCGTGTCGCGCGCGCACGCGCGTGCAACATGAAACAAGAATTCGCGTATAATATGTTGTACACGTATATATGTATTATCTATGATTTAGTCGCGACATTATCTTGCCCTTTCATCAGTCATTTTGCAATAATCGAGATATCAAAGAATTCAGCGCCGCCTCGCGTGTTTTTTCCCAGCGTCGTTCATCACGACGACGATAGGCAAAGACGTTGTTGAAAAAAAAAAGAGAGAGAGATGCGTCTTCGTATAAATAAAAAACGATTCGACGCGCAGCTCACAGGGAGGGAGGGAGGGAGGAGCACGACAAATGCATGCGTGAACGCGCATCAGCCGTGAAACATAATCGAGTTATCGCATAAAATGTAGTCCCGACTGTCGCGACCAGGTCGTAATTCCCTTTTGGAATCCGCTGAGGACGCATAACGCCGTTTGGATGCGACAAAAAAAAAAAAAAAAAATGGGTACACGCGCGGAGATACATTTTCCCGTCCGGCGATTTCGGCTACTCCCACTCTTTTTCATCATTTAAACATACTGCAATAGCGATATGCAGAATGTTGTTAGCCCGTGGCGCAGAGTTGTGTGTACGCAGAGTTATACAGAAGAAAATGTTCAAACGTAATAAAAACGGGTCATACACATACTACGATATGAAATCATGATATACTATCCCCGAGTTCGATGAAACACACGCGCTTGTAAAATGTGTGTCAAAAAGTTTGTTGTTTATCCAACAACACGTATCCACAACACATTGTACGCGCGGTAAAATATTGCTCACACATGAGGAAGAGAACGATATAATTTGCGTCAATTTAAAACGTAACGGTATAAATACGTGAAAACAATTCCTGTGTGTATGTATGTATTTATTTGTTCAACGAAACATTTTATTGTTCGACAAAACAAGAACACAACAATGGGGATCGATGCGTTCTCTCTTCTTCCTCTGTTTATCGCGTTGGGAATTAAACACAAAGATCTTCTAGTTTGCGCGAAAATGTGGTGTGCTTGTGTCTTATCGACAGCTGTAATCTGATATCGATTTCGTGAAATTTCGCGTCGCGTTTTCTCTCTGTGGGCTTTTCTAGATTTATACACTTGCTTCGTCGAAAACTAAAAGTAAGAATGCCGCGTCGACACATCGTTACGTGTTTCAACGCCAAGACGATCTTGTTTTTTTTTTTTCTTAATATTTATCTTCCCGGTCTCTCTTTAAATTCGAGAAGGAAGGTTCTTCAAAGAACTACTACCTTTTTTTATTTTTTATTTTTACACGGAGCACGCATTTGCGTGGGCGAAGTCCGATACGACGAAAAATTTTTTCCCCCTCTTCGAAGTAAGATAAAAGCACCGCCATTTCGACGGTGAAGCACGATCGGACGCGGGAAACGCGAGAGAAGAGAACGAACGAGAATCGGAGAACGGCCTTTGGGAATCGATACTTTCGACGTCGTTCGAAAGCGATGCCTTTCGAAACGAGTTACTTCTGGCTCTGAGTTTCTTCGCAAAAATTTTCCCGGTATTGTGTTCCACGGTAATTGGGTACTTTCGGCCTTTTCCCGGTCGAGGTTTCACCGAAAATAGCGCTCGCTCCGG
Source organism: Pseudomyrmex gracilis (assembly GCF_002006095.1). NCBI lineage: Eukaryota > Metazoa > Arthropoda > Insecta > Hymenoptera > Formicidae > Pseudomyrmex > Pseudomyrmex gracilis. Next base: position 3,108,731 of record NW_018020584.1, on the reverse strand, counting down.
TGAGAATCCGTTCGGAACTTTTTTGCGCCGAGTCTTTGCTCGATCCGGCGCGCCAGGAACGAACAAACGAGCGAGAGAGAGAAAATGAGAGAGAGAAAGAGATAAGAAGAGGACGAGAGAGAACTGATTTCGCTTAACTCCTTTTGCGCGGAAAGATGAAGCTATATACATATGAGAGAACATATAACTATATATAACTATATATAACTGTATGATTGCGAATTCGCAGGAAGGCAAATATTCGATGACAAAGACGATCCTTCCTTCGAACGTTTCTCAATATTTATTTTTGTGCTCCGACCGATACGCCGGATTTTCGTACTTTCCGCGCTACTACAGATCGCAATCTAAGACGAAAATGCAAATCCATACGAATACGAGAAAAGTACGTGCGTGTAACTGTGTGTGCATGTGTAATATATATTGCGCGTATAGATTCGTAGATATGATACCCGCGGTATGTACGTATATATATACGCGACGGCGGTATAGATACCGCGTGAAATGCGAATAAACAAATAGATGATAGATAAGAGCGGATTTGAAAAGCGATAGAGAACTCTCTCGCGCGGATGAGCAGTCTTGTTCGCGCGGGATCGCACTACGATCATCGAGGGAGAGAGTTTCGATCGAGACAGGGGAAAAAAATGGGAGATCCGCGCGCGCGCGCATGGATAATTTGTACGTTGTAATGGTATCGCGCCGTTTTTCAATAATGTAAAGAAAGAGGCGCAGAAAGAGGACTTTCCGTGTTCGTTCACCTTAACGCTGCGGGAATAATTTAACGTGACCTCCGCCGTCTCTCTCTCTCTCTCTCTCTCGTTATTGACGTGCCACTAACGCGGTAATGGATTCTTACTTAATGATGAGACCCGTTCGGATTTCTGCCAACAACCTATCGAAATGGCGAAATAGTTCAGCATCAAACCTGTACACATCAAACCTACCGAATCGGAGCTTTCACGTTGGCTATAATGATTCACGATGTTTCGAGAGAACACACCTCATTTGCGTATATCGGAAACAATACGTCGTAATGTAACGCGATATTTTTCTTTCTTTGATCTCGCGTAAAACTTTTCTCATTTCGCGTATCATCACACGTTACGCCGAGGATGTTAAAATACAGCGATTTTTTTTTTTTTTGCAATTATCGGATATAACGGATTTATACATGTGCGAGATAACAGTGAGGCAAATGCTCTTAGCAAAAGCCGTGATCTATATTGCGTCTGTGAATAATGCGTTTTTATTTGCCTCAGATTTTGAACGATAACATTTCCCGCATTTTTTTTTTTTTTTTTTAAATCCGATATATCGGTCTGTATCAAATTGATATTGCAGAATTTAATCAATGTGTGACGCATCTTGGATCTAATCTCTCTTCCGTCTCTGCTCTTCTCTGTCTACACTCCTTAGCTACCGTCTGAAGAGACCGCCTGTCTCTTCGCCGGAGACTCAGACGACTAGCTTAAACCCAGACCGTCGTCGTCGTCGTCGTCGTCGTGTAGAAGAACAGCTGTGGTCTTTTTAACTTGGCGCAACTGCATATCATGTGTCGGACACAAAAATTCAAGGAGCCGCGGTAAAAGCTAATGCTTCTACACTTACCCTCTCTCACTTGCTTTGACTACACGCAAGACAGTCCCGATTTAACCTTCGTCTCGTCTCTTGAAACATAGATCTTCCGACGAAAACATTGGCGCCGATACTTTCGAGACATCAACGAGCTCTCTCCGCTTGATCGAAACTTCATCTTGGAGCATTGTAACTTTTGCAAAATGCATTATCGATGAACACACCGAGCTGTTTACTTCTACGAATAGTTGCTGCGGTGGAAATAAGTAAATTCGCGTTCGCTTTCCGCGGCAATCGCTCGGATAAATTAATTAAAATTCAACGTTTGGCAGCTTGTTTAAATGCGCATCTATAATAAGTTTAGTTAAGATAGATCCCTAAAAATGCGATTACATTTAATGAAATACGAGATGTATCGCGAAGCATATTTATAAAATAATTTGTTTTTGTTTCTTTGCGCAGACTAATTTTTTATTTTTCTTATTGGTTTTGAATAAGTCTTCAAATTGCCACGTCATTTTTATGATGAAGCACTAAATCTTTTTCGCACGCGCAATTATAGCTCCCGACGCCTATGTTGCGAATTCTTGTAGTGTCTCGCTAAAAATACATGCTTCTCATATTTGTATCCGTCTGGAGTGGCGCAAGGTCATTGATCTTGATGCGCAGACGTGCAAGTTGATTTTTCTCTCTGCTGACGAGAACAATATTGTCAGTATCGTCGTGTATAACGATTAAATAATCTCTGTCGATCATTTTCTCTATCCGACTTTATTACGACTTTATTTCCGGGTAATTTTCGCGTGTTTTAACTTTTTTTTTTTTTTTACATGACAAAAAAGAAAATAATCGAGTTAAATGAAATTTAATGTATTTGATGAAAACGAGATATGGTATGTAGAACAGTCTCATTGGTTATTTTTACACAAACGTTTTTTCAACTTTTAAAATAAAAGCTTTTATTATTATATATTGTTTTAACAAACGTTTGTACTTTTGTTTTTAGATCACCAGCGAGTTTTTCACGTCCGGTCACTACAAAATTCTGCAAAACAAACAGGTAAGAACGTGATAAAAAGCGGGAGTTGTGTTGGGTTTTAAGTAATCGCGCCATTTTCTCCAAAACCAGGGAATAACCAGATGTTGCTGCGCGTTATGGAAAATACTTTGATACTTGTCGTGTATATATATAATTCACGTGAAGAATAATGTGCGAATGTTGTAGACACATTCGCGAGATCGTCGCATTAAAATTTGTCCGCGAGAACCGGCACGCGCGCGCCTGTATCGCAAAATGGCTTATGGGTACGGTTTTGGTCTACCAAGAGTGTAGCTCTTCTCCCCTTCAGAACAATAGGTGGATGCAACGCAGGGTTCTCCGAATACGCTTTAACCAGATTACATACTCCGGATTGCGAGAACCGCGCCGTTTTATGTATATACACGCACGCGCTATAATTGGAGAAATACTCGTGCGAGCTCCAGGCAAAGCCGCTTTACTTCTTATCCGCGCAGTGATTCTGGGCAAATTATTGGATCTCTGTGCAAAAGGACTTTTACATTAATTATGATAATATCCCATTAACTAATATATGCGTCTATATTGACGGCATGTTTTATTCATTCGATACGTGATGACGTGTTTTGTACGCGGGCTTTAAATATTCATTTATGTATATCTAATTGACCACACATGGAGACTTTCCCTTCCCGGAATTTAAAATCGGAAAATTAATAAAGAATTAAAAATTATTAATATTGCATTACACAAAAATACATTTAAAAAAAAATATCACATTATCTTGTAATAATCCGCGCTTTATTAGGCGGAAAAAGAGAGAAAGAGAGACGTATTCGAATCTGTTATTGTTGTTGTTGGGATACTACAACCGGTTACACAAATGTACAATATATCGACGAGGAAGGGCGAGTAGAGGAGATTGGACAGAGGGAGAGAGAGAGAGAGAGAGGGAGAGATTTAGCTGCGCTAAAATTATTAGCGCAATATCGGATTCTGCAAACATCCGGTGGTTCTAGCACATTAATGGTATTATTATTTCATAATGCTTACGCGCTTGACAGCGAACGAAATCTGACTATGATATTTCGTTTATCGATATATTCTTTATCTCTCTTGTTTCTCTTCTCTTTCTGTTTTCATATATTTCATTTTTTACGAGCAGTCGATCATAAATTTTTCCAAGTGCGTCGTGAATGCCTCCGGTGAAGGGCTACTTCACCAGCTTGGAAAACACGTAACACGATCGAGTTACTCGAGTTGCGAGCGAGCAAAGTGCGTAAATTCAACTCTTTATCATCACGCTACGTTCTTAAATAGGGAGGGACATAATCATCAAAGCGAGAGGGCGAATATTGCAAATAACACAGTAATAATAATATACGTGATGAAAACAATGTGCTGTTAACTATTTCATGGACCGTGCGTTAAACGTGGGTTTTCGAGAATGAGAAACAAAGTGTAAGAGAGGACGGAAGATCTTATTTATTCAAGAGAAAAGTCAATAGAGGAAGAGACCATCGTGCTGTGTAAATCAATTCTGCTTCGCAAGCGTTACGTGGATAAAGTTGAAATAGATTTGAGTAGGAATATCTAGGAAAATGGGGGAAAATGGGGGAAAAGGAGGGAAGAAGGGCAACGCGAGGAAAGTGCGCGCATGGACGGGCTTGTTCGACGTTAAATTTTTCTCAGAATTCTGGAGAGCGAATTTTCCTTCTTCATCGAAGATAAAACGAGAGTCGACTCGAAAGTGGCGAGGAGAGCACAAGCGCCCGCGCGCGTAGTACGGCGCAGTTTTTTAAAGGGAGATGAATAAATGAGTACGACGACCTCGCAAAGTAACCCGGCAAGGTCCTGAACCAGTCGCCTACGGGCGATTTCTGTCACCGTTTCTTGCCTGTCCGCCATGCTATGCCATCAAATATTTCACGACGGAACGCGAGATACCGGTCTAGACCGACGTCTTTTGACAAATACCCGGGGAACGCGGACGTATAATCGCGTCGCTTTATGTTTCGCGCGCACGTGCAACGAACCATTAAAATACGGACGACGACGGACGGACAGTCGACTTCCTTCCGCCCATTCCTTTCTTACACTCGCTCTCGTTTCCCTCTTTTTTAATGAAAGACAAAAACGGAAATGTGGGTGATTCTCGTTTCGCAACTTCGTTTCCGTCGTAGTCGTAGCAACGACACTTCGGTTTCTTTTTATCGTGTCCGCGATGCAATCAGTTCAGACATATTCAGGAAATCGATATTGCAGGAAGCCAATACAGGCGCACGCTTACGTTCGAACAGTTACACCAGTTCTTACCAGGTAATGTTAGTTGGTTCATTCAACAGGCTGAGAAGAGCCCTGGGCTAGTCCCGAGCCCGCGGCTTTGCCTCATTGATTTTTACCGGCTTTTCTTCAGGATGAGGTACCGCGACCGCGTGCCCGTTTTGTTCTCCCTCATGTAACGCGCGATCATATATTCCGCTCACCTCCGGTAAAAGTAATAAAAATAATTCGCGTTAAAAGAAAAAATTAAGTTGACTGATTAAATTTTTGGAAAGATGTTATTATTTCCACGTTATAAATCATCTTTCACGGATTATTACTCTCGAGTCTCGCACCAAAATAATAATACGCGTATCTCTGCGTACTCTTCGAAATATTTAAAATTTTTTCACATATATTTTGATGTGTTGTATAACTTATAGAATATATCACACCCAGCACGCATAGTTTTAGCTCGTGTTTCCATTTATTCTCTATTTCTAGGTTTTATTTTTATAATTTGCTCTCAAAAAAATATATCAATCACTTTTCTCTCGGCGCACAGTTAACCACCGAATGTCAAACTGTCAGTACGGAATGCATCACCGAGCCGAATTTGCACACACGATTCGCACGCCTGGCAATCAATCAATATATCGGAGAAAAAACATTAATAGTACTTAAAATATTTCAACGTCGTCTTTTTGGATTTTGGGTCCGACAAATTTGAAAAAATTTACATTTTATGTCTTACATGTGTTTTTCAACAGAACTGTCTAAAGGAATAATCCGAAAGTATAAAAAGTCGTTAGATGAATATTGATATGATATTAGTAAGTTAATAAAAAATATTCATAAGTAATTCATAAATCATAAGACTATATTTATAACATTTGCATACTTTATATAAATACACACACACATTTATATTTAAAATAAGATTATTATAATCTCATAAATTCAAAAATTTTTGTTTTTAAAAAAAACTTTTCCATTATTACTCGTACAAATTGATAAATTATCTCTTATTGTAATCGATATATGTTATAAAAAAACGTGTCTTAAATGTTAATCTTCTCTCACACATTTTAGTGACAATCGCACAAGCAAACTCTATGATATTTAGAATTTCATTGAACTTACGAATAAATGTAACACAAAATAATATCAAGAACTTCACGTATTACGGATTTACCGCACTTACATTTATTTTCCATTTGACCGTCACATTGAGTTCTCGCGAAATCGTGGTTAACAATTTATACTTATCCGTTCGGTGTGAGACGCAAACATGTCGCGGGACATGCACTTCGACGAAGCAAGCAGAAGGATAGAAGCTAACCATTTTAAGGAGTTAAATAAATAAGGACGCCGACTCCTCATCGTCTGGTCGAGAATAGCCTTCGGCTAGTCTCGTTTCAGCAGCGGTTTCTGCCCATTGATTTTTGTCCGTTTTTCCTCGCGAGTAAAACGACACGCCATTACACCACTATGGCAATTACGCGACTACGTTAAGCATTTACTACGTCGGCTTTATTATCACAGCCAACGTCGAGGCTATGCGCGCGCGCACGCGGCAGCTTTCGCTTTGCACACACGTACAACTGTAACGAGCAGTGCGGGAGCAGAGGGGCATTATAAATTCATACTTCCAATATTGTCGCGCCATGCTAGATTTTATTCTGAGCATTAATCATTAATTTACGGAATTACAAATACAAATGTTAGTCTTTCCGCGTGAGAGAAAGAGATGGAGAGATATATATTCCAGCACGCTTTTCCTCCGCAAACCGCGATACATCTCATCGATCTGCTCGCTTGTGTTTTGTTGATCCTATCTTATTTGTATCAGATCAAGCCGTCCGATTTACGAGCCGGGTTACAAATTTTCTATGCGCAAACAAACGAATAACGAATTCACGAAGAATGGAAATTCCGGAAGTTTCTGTATTTCTATTCTTGCGCGTAGGAAAACGCGATTTACTGGTGCCGCTTTCGACACAGTCCAAGTTTATGAAGCTATAACTCTCGACTATAAGTCCGAAAGTTGTTGCACACAATGTTAAGACAAAAAGAAAAGTGTATTGTGGAAAAAAACATTTTTCCAAAAAACGAGAATTTGTTTTTTTATTTATAAAAGTGTTATACGTTTCCGCTGTGTGTATGTACATATTTGAGAAACTTGTTGGAATTAGTTGTGTGCGCCGCGTTACTATATATACACGCTCGTTCAGACATCGCTGCAAAAGAATTAATTAACTCACGAAATAAAAACAAAAAACAAAAAAAAAAGCAAATTATGCATATTGCTGGGTGTCAGCCGTATGAAAGTTTCCATTTAAAAGTTAATTTACTTGAAACTGCCACTTGGCAGGTAATTTTTGCATAACACGGTCCTTGTAATCCGTTACAAATACTTGGTAAAAGTTGCAATCACTTCGTCGGACGAATAATATGTAAATTTATATCTATATCTATAACATCAAATAACACACCTTCGCCCATACGTGGTGGCACGTATAGAGGGTAGCGCGCACAGCGAAGAGCTAGAATTTTCAATGCTAATTTCGAACGTAACCTGGTTGTTCAGCGGTCGTTGCCTCGTCGACAAAACCGTACTCCGGGACATTGTGCAAATGCAGGTGACCTCTGTCCGCGTTCGATTAAGAAGCAAAACAACGGTCCAAACATTGGCTTTGTATTCCTGATTAACGTTCCGATCCCCCTCACGCGAATCGCGTGCGCGCGCGCGCGCTCTCGTGTATTAATATATACGGCACGGTGACACCGTACCACCCCCTTTGGCAAACGGGAGCACCGGTCGAAAAAGCGCGGTTCGTCATTCGCGTGCACCGACAAATTTTTGTTTTACTGATATTAGCAATTTTACCATGGCTGGCCGACATTGGAAAGCGTGAGAGTAAGCCGCAAAGCAGATTACCCCCAGGCCGTCTTTTTATCTTTCTTTTCTTTCACCTCGTCTGTCTCTCTCTCGCCTTTTTTTCTTTTTTTTTTTTTTTTTTTAATTTGTACACCACTGTAACATTGTATAGTCCGTGTAGATGCGCCGCCGTGTTTCTCGTGGCGGAAAATCTTTTAAGGAAAACCGAGGCGCTTCGAGGTGAGGGCTGAAATCAGCGAAGAAAAATGGCAAAATTTCATGACGCGCTCGGCCGACAATAGTTTCAGAAAAAAGTGGAAAACCTGAAAGTTTGTTTGACGTCTTCTGTACATAAGCGCGACCAAAGGGAATTAGGTTTCGTGCATTTTTGCTGGCGTACGCGAAAATATAAACGTTAAAACGTGGAAGAAACGAGAAGAGGAGAGAAGAAAAAAGACGACGAGAGAGAGAGAGAGAGATCGCGCAGCTGTCCCCTCACGCGCGGTATTATGTCAATCGGATTATTATCGTGATAAAAACAAAACTCCTTTTACAGGTAGTATCTGTCTGATGCTCGTTTGTCCGTAAAGCGCCGTGATATAAAAATATTTCAAGCAACACCGTACTGAATTAAATCGACTGTAAGTAATTACACTGCCGGGGATAGCTGGAACGCAATTCTCTGCAAGAGCTACGTATTATTTCGCTGATAAGATCCATTTTATTTTTACTCTCTACGCTTTTATTTATATACTCGTTCGCCGTTTCAACGGATCATTTTTTATCCTTAATTACGTAGTTCTCGTTGCCGACGTCTTCCTGCCTATTCTGCCGCGCGCGAATTTCAAAGGACAACGAGAAATAAAAGAGCGGAACAAGTGTCTGAGAGTATGAAGTTATCTCGTTTTGAATATAACGTAAGATTTTCGAAGATATTCTCAAGAGGAGATTTATTCAAACGAGCACGGTTGATATGTGAACTGCACATGTCGTCCGAAAAGAATGTTCCTTCTTTCACAAACGTGTGGGAAGAGAGAGCAGAATTTTCCACCGCAAAAGAGGACTCTTCTTGCGCGCGCGAAGGAGGTCATGTCATTACTGTTATCAGCGGCAAAACGGCAGTCTATCAAATTTGCGCATCCGTTCCTTGCCTCCACTGTTCCGCTATTACGGCTAAAACGGCGCATTCGAAAGAACCAAACGAGTTACATTTCCGGTCTCGATATGCGGAAACATTCCACGCGCCGCACGTGGTTCATTAAATAGAGTACCTCTAGTTTACTATCACGTGGATATGGTTTACCGTCACAAAAAAAAATAAGGATGTGAGGCCAAACTAGAGCAAAAAAAAAAAATAAAAGAAGAAGAGAAGGAGATCAAGAATAGAAATCGCAACAAGGAGAAAAAAGAGAGAGGAAAAACATTTGCGGGTGTTCGTGCGAGCGCACTAGCGCAATAGAGCGCTATAACGCGCTTCTCTCTCTCTCTCTCTCTTTCTCGGAATAGGTGGAATGGTGGCGGCGCTGTGGCTCGAACGAGGGGTGGTTGGCGGAGGGACGAAAGGGGTGGAAAACCGGGGTGAAAGGTGGGGTTGCCGCTCGATACCACTGCGGCACGGCCAAAGTCGAAGCTATACCACGAATCCCTCCTCCTCGCGCTCACCCTCCCTCTCTTCCTGTCTCCTTTACTTCTTGGTTCTTCTCATCGCTTCTCTCCTCGCTCGCTCTTACACCCTGCCGTCCGTGCTCGCCTTTTCCCTCCTCTCTCTCGCCTCTTGGTACGTGCGCACTATAGCAAACGGCCTACAGCCTTTGCCCGGTATCTACCCCCGAAATCTACCCGAGCAACCCTCTAACTCCGCCGCCTCCTCTCTCGCGCTCATCCGACCTATCCCTCAGGATCCCTCGAGGGGATCTACCGAGTGCGCGCTCTTTAAACAACGAGACACCTCTCCCTCGACTACGTCTCAATTCTCGCCCGGAAGAACCCCGATCTTGCCTCGTTTTTCCGGGCCAGTTCCACGCGCTAGTTCCGCGATCGGACTCCTTTCTTTCTCTCAACCTACGTACTACGTACCTGTTTTCTTCTCTCGGTCTTCGAGCGATGTGTTTTGTGCTCGTTCTCTCTTCCCTCGCGATTTCCGCTCTCTGACCTTTCTACCACCACCCACGGCGAGATCGATGTCCGTTAGCCTTATAAAAGAACACCTTTCGAGAGAATCGCGCCACTTATCATATATTTGTACGCGACACAGCCATCAAGCGAAACGAGGTGTGAAATGAGCCGCGATATTGTATTTATATTGTGTTTTACGATAAATAACGTTATATATATATATATATATATATATATATATATATATATGTATATACACAAGAAAATAAGATAAAAATTCTCTAACACAATCAACAATCATCTGCAACTCTGTAAAATTTTCTTTTTCTTTCTAACGATAAGCTTAATTTTGTTAAGAGCTGCGATCACAAGTATCAATTTATTTAATTAAAGTACTGTGCTTCTCTCTATGTACGTGATGAAATTGAAATCTCTTGGGTCGTTTATTAACCGCTATACGTGCAGGAAATATACATTCTGTTACATTTTTGAATTAAATTATTACTGTATCTAAATCAGTTCTGTTTGCGTGAAATATATTATAAGAAAAATCAATTTCTGTTAAAAAGATGAAATATTTCTTATCACAAAATATTATTAGCTTTTCCGTTTTTACGCAAAAAACCTTTTTTGTTGAAATTAAAAATAGTCTGTCAGCAGATATATATATTTTTTTTACTTGGATCTAATTTTAATTTTTATATATCGAAGACATTCTTTTTTAGAAACTTATAAAACGTGCGTAAAACTGGTGCGTGTACCAGTGTATGTCTGATATGACCTATACATCCAATCATTGTGATCGTTTCAGGTTGTATATACTGTTCTCGGATCGAATCTCACGATGCAAATTAAGTATAGTCTCCATGGTGTTACCGTATTAAATTGAATATGTTAAGCACGGCGGCAGCTGTGTATCAAAGTCCCATGGCGAAGTATGCCGCGCCGCAATATTTGGCTCTCAGGGTAGCGAGAGCTGTTTTCTTACATGCGCCGGAAAGCACAGTGATCGCACACGATGTACCTTATTTCTATTATGCGACAGACACAAAATATAGAAGCTACATGCTTAACTACTGCTCGCCAGGCGTATTTTACATATTTAATTAATAAAAATAACAAATACAGTGTAAGATAGATATAATGTACATACGCGCACGAGAAGAGTTACACGTTTTAATTCATAATAAAAAAATAAAAAAAAAAAAAACAAGTTGTATACATTATTTAGTTTTGATAATCATAATCTAAAATTAAAATAACCTGAAATGTGTGGATGACGTAGAGCATATTTTAAAATTTCATTTAATACAATTTTTATCTGAAATTTTAGCCGTATATTAAGGTCGTATCTCTAGAACGTCCACGCTTCCAGCCCCTGTGGCATCTTTTGAGTAGCAGCTCATTCGGTCCACATGTGCTCGGGGTGCTCTGACATTTGCATGATTTTAAAGTCATCGTGACTTAAATAAAAGGGTGACGCGCCGCGGCATAACATCTCGATTCGACATGGCGATAATATTTCCGTGAAGAATATTAAATATTCAAGTAAATCAATTTGTTTGTCGTAAGATTGTAACAAACGATTGTTGATTATTGTTTGTCAAATTGATTTATCAATATTTCCAAGTTGTATCGACCAGAGAGATTTCTTTGATGCGTCCGAAACCATCGCGTTAAATTGATCTCATTAAGCACAGCCTAGATACAAACCTAACAGAGTATACTAACTGCGTTGTTTAACCCTCGAGGTATCCCCAGAGTCTTGTGCATTCTTACACGAAGTACTAAGCGCGCAAGTGCTTACACAAAGCTCTAGATTGTAATCCGAGATTTGCATGGAAAACTTCGTGATCGCGCGAAAAAAAGTATGTAAATTAATACACTTTGAGAGAAAGAGATCTGTGATTACGCTCGGAAGGGAGGAGGACAAAATGTAAAAAAAAAAAAAAAGTTTGATATAATCCGACGCAATTAACCAGCGACTGAACTTTTCTTCTTTATCTATTAACGCGATGCATAATGTCTTAATTATCATGTCTTTATTACCGGCGTGTCGACGTCTCGACGTAACCTAATATCGAATTATGCGAGATAATTTACCTTTGCATTTTTTTTTGTCGGTTAACGATAACAGAGAATCGTATCTATTAATGGCGTATGTTGAAAAAAATCCGATGTAACGAGATACAACGTGAAAAAAAGCGTGTGTAAGAGAGAGAAAAATGTATTATTTTTCCTATGTGGTGTTTTGTATGTAGATACTGTGTGGATTTATTTTGCTGAGATGCAAACGTTAAAGTTATTTATGATTTCCACGTAGCTAGACCGCAAAATTTACACTGAATTATATAAATGCGGGGGTTATGGCCAGTGGCATAACTAGGTGAGCGTACACACAGTGCAATCAGCGCTTAAGTGCACTCTCCCTTGCGCTTCTCCTCTTAAACACATCTCCTTTTCAAAGCACGAGCAGGTACAAGTTCATTAGGATTAAAAAAGAACGGAGGATCCTGCTAAATTAATAACTTGTACGTGAATTAATAGATGTTGCGCCCCAGAATTAATTTTGCAGCTGTCTAAATTATAACTTTGCGCAATGGTCGTCAAAGCACGAGAGATTAGAAGATTCAAACATAACGTGTAATATAATTCTCGTAGTATAGCGTATAATAGTTCTCTCCTAGAGAACATTAATTCATTATAGTTCTCTTCTAGAGAACTATTGGTATGTCTTTTACACACACATCTGTGTGACAGAAAGTGTGCTCTATTTTAGTTACAAGGAAGAGTTTATCGATTAATTGCAGTAAGCTCGAATTTCTTTCTTAACGTTCTAACGTCGTATCATATCGCGTAGCAATATTTATGTAGCAAGAACTCGCAAACATGATACACAAGAATTCGATACCGGCTAGTATTTCTTTCATAAATCGTGCAAATATCAGAGAGATTTTACAAACAACGCGAAAACTTGACAAACGTGATCAGATAGAACAAAATATGAAGTAAAAATGAATATGTGATATTATATTTTGAATAAATCAGAAAATATATAATAATAATAAGATACTCAAGAAATGAATAGTTTTTTTTTCGGAAATATATAAATAGGTTTTATCAGAGCGCGCGGGAAGTTTGGACATTATCGGGATTTTACTTTTTTTTTTTTTGAAACTGCACAAACAAGTGCACGAAGAGATAAGAAAGGTGAAAAAATATACAGTACATTATCTTTAACGTTGTTACAAAATATTTTAGTTAATATTTTATGCAGTGTTTGTCAACATGTTTGTATATTATGTACATATATATGCATATTATATACATATATAATAAATAAATAAATAAATAAATATATATATATATATATATACAGGGTGTCCCAGAATTGGTTTAACATCTCTCGTAGGCAGGTAGAAGGAATAAAACTGAGGTGAAAAGTCCTATACCATTTTGCTAGATTTGCAATAGTTACTGAGATTTTAATTAACAAAGTTCCGCGAATAAGCATGCATCGGGCTGTCTTACGCGCGTAAGACTGCCCGCCGCGCTTCGCGCGCTAACGATGTCACCCATAGCGACATATGGGAGGAGCTAATATAACAGCATATACTATAACATATACATATTAAAATGTAATTGTGTGAAGCGCGCCGGGCTGTCCTACGCGCGTAAGACAGCCCGATGCACGGTTATTCGCGGATCTTTGTTAATTAAAATCTCGGTAACTATTGCGAATCTAGCAAAATGGTATAGGACTTTTCACCTCAGTTTTATTTCTTCTACCTGTCTACGAGAGATGTTAAACCAATTCTGGGACACCCTGTATATATATCTGTGTTTTGGTCTTGTATAGTTATTATTATTTTATAATTACTATTATTAGATTCGCGCTAGAATGCAACATACTTATTTTAGCAAAATATATTTGAAATAGACGAAAATACGCATTCAAAAAATACGTTTTTCTTTTCTTTTTTATGTATAAAGGTTTTATTTTTGACGAAATTAAATTTGATCGTTATAAGGCACATAATTAATTGTACTAATAAAACTTTAGTGAAAAATGATATCAAACGTTTAATCGAAAAACGAATTTACTACATATGTATGTGTGTGTAATTATACATAAAAAAGTAGGGTATTTGTTTATAGATACAAATACTCTTTTATATATACTTTTTATATTATATTAATATACTTTAATATTATACTTTTTATATTATAATATTTATAAATACAATCATTCTCTTTCTTTTTTAATATTGTTCGAATATACGTAACTTTGTTCAACACTAAACTATTTATACGAAGCTCATTTATTATTGGCAATTATCAACTATTTATCTGAAGTCAGTAATTTTATATTTAATTTTTACGTGTCGTTATTTCATTGAGATGAACTATCTATAATCTATAATATATAATTAATAATACAGTGTCGGCAAACACACAAAACCGGTGTACTTGCACAACACATGAGAAAGAGAATAGTATGTACACAGCAACCAAAAACACGAATGGCAAGAAAAAGAAACGACAAAAAATAATAAAACATGTCAACTCGTTTTTAGCTCCGAGTTACTTTTTGTTTCATTGTTCTAAGTTTTTCCATATTTAAATTTTTTGTTAGTAAGAAAAAAAGAGAGAGATTTTACAAATTTCACAATTTACGTAAAATTTAGAAATTGTGTCGATGAAAATTCTGATATACGCACGTAGTAAGAGAATATTTATATATCTGTATTTCATCGTATTATTAGTTCTCTAAATTAACTTTTGATCTGTTATTCAGAGGCTTTTGTGTTACTTGCATGTTATTCTCTTTTACCATTTTATTTTTAAATCAAATACACAACATATGTTATCGTATAGAATTAAGGCGCATTAATATTCGTCAAAATTATTTCTCACACAAAAACAGTCGATTACAAATGTAATCGACTTGTTCTACGTTGTAAACTCGTTTGCATATATGTTACTGTCATATTAATTCTATTATGCCTCTATATGACATCGGAACGGTGTCAAATTTCTGTTATATTTAATAATCTTCTAGAAAGAGCACAGAATAAATTGTTTGAAAGTCACTTTTCTTTTCTCGTTTCTCGAGAAAAATTCAAGAGATCTCTGTTTGCAGCGCGATTATATTAAAGATTATTGTTTGATCAACAGAATGTCCGTTCAAGTGATAAAAGAATAATTTCTTGAAACAAAAACAAAAAGTCAATGCGGTCAATCAATTGATATCATGGTCTTTCCAGGGGATTCTTTTTCACCTCGTACTGTAAATATTTCTCGTTGATTGCCATTGTTCGAGTTTGTTAGACTTGGACCGGAGGGGTTCTATCTGGAAAGGCGTGCGCGCGCGAGAAAGGTGAAACACAGGAAGAATACAGAACGATAAGTTTTTTGATGAAACTTCCGTTGGAGGTGCCTGAGGGAGAGCAAGACTAAAGAATATCTTTGCCGATCTTCGAAGAGAAGAGAAACGAGGAAGTTCCGCCGATACTGTCGTTATATTTTCTCCCATCTCTCCGCCTTTCACGATTTGTTCTTTCCGTCTCATTACCGAGCAGCGGAATATATTGATTCGTTAAGACATCGACGCGGAATATAAATCGTGGTCGAAAGTCCGCACTTCTTTCGGATTCAAGTGTTAAAACTTCTCTCGGCTCTTCTCTATCTATCTATCTCTCTTTCTCTCTCTCTCTTTTTCTCTCTCCTATTTCTTTTTCTTTTACTATTTTCTTTTCTCATTTCACAAGAACGGTTCTTAGCGTGTAGTTATTTAGTCGGAGATTTCTTTCGACAGACGTGTCGAATAAGCGAGATATATCGCATTCGTTTTACCGTACGAACACGCGAGAGGATGTGGTGGTATACAAAATGTAGCGGGCAAAAATGTAGTGTCGGAACAGTTATACATAGTGTAAACTCGAGGCCCAAGCAGGATATTACATCTTTTTCTTCGAGAAAATATATTTCCGCGGAAACTCTCTCTCTCTCTCTCTCTTTCTCTCTCTCTCTCTCTTCTCTCTCTCTTTCCCAATGCATGTATATGTATACATATAGATGGAGAGGAATGCAAAAGTAGCAACGAAGATTCTTGCAATTTGCATAATTTATTGAGTACCAGGGGCGAAATCACTCTTATATCATTCACGAAAAATGAGGAAGCTGAGGAACGACAGGATGAAAAATTGTTGGTACACAGAATTACCTTTTCCCACTCTCCGAGGTCCCTAGAATCTCATATACTCGCGGCTTTTTCCTGAAACTCATCCTACGTGGCAAATAGCGCGGTACTTAAGAACATTAACGATGCATGAGCTTATTTTGGAGAAGAGATATTAAAATAAATCTTTTTCGCGCTCACATACATTCCCAGCGCGGACCACACGCCAACTTTTTGCGGGATTAATCAATGAAAAACGATGTTTTAATCTTCAAACAAAAAAAAAAAAAGAACGATTCGCGGAAGATTTGATTATTACTCGTTATTCGTGAAAAAGCACCAAAAAATAATAAAGTTGTGTATTCATTTTTACAAGAGATACATAGACAATCCCCGATCGAAAAACCATCACTTTGTCACGTAGCGTTCCGGAAGAATCACGTTGTTGTTCTACTCGCATTCATGTTTTTCGCGTACTGCCGTCCGCTATCTCTCGGAGAGCAAGCCAGCGAATTCACCGCGTATATCATACGACCTAATTTGCCGTCGCGCAGCAAGCGAACCGACCTCAATCGAAAATCGATCAAATTCAGTTGCTGTCCCAACTTTTTCCAGAGTCGCGAAAACTCGTCTTACCTGTATCGGACGAGTGCAACTCATTCCGCGCGACGTACACACGTCGTAAGAGAAAGAGAGAAAAGAAAATATATTCAACCCGTTCATATCTCTGATAAACTGTGCGACTGATAAATGTGCAACTCGTCTGAATAGAAAACCAGACGATTATCAGGAGCAAAAGCAGATTTTACGACGAGTTACCTGTTAACGAGAGATTTCCCCCTTCGCCAGAACTTTGCCAGAAAAACCGGCTGGCACGGAATTAACAACGTTGACAACGAGTGTCAAACGCGGCGGTAACTTGCTGATGCGAACATTTTTTTTTTTTTTTTTTTTTACCGCGATATGCGATGCGCGAATTCGGGTTAAAAGCTGTGTGTGTACACAGCCTGAACTGTACCGACGACGCAAAGAACGCGAGCGAAAAAAAAGCGAAAAGGGCAAAGCCAGTGGCCAAGAGGCAGAAACAGAAGCGACACTCTTTCCCAGTACTCAACTTACCCGTACCAAGCCTTTCGAGATTCGCTCGGAGAATGTTTCATAGCGAGGGTGGATTTGTGCAGAAAGTAACGGCGTAATTTTGCACTGGTGTAGGACGACGACGAAAAGCTGAGAGGTTAAAACACATCTCAGACAGTATTAAGCGTAGAGAGAGATCAATAGGGCAACAAAAATTGAGAGCGATATTTTGGAGAGCGTGCAACAACACGAAAAGTATGTGTGATATTTTTATACATGTAATTTTATATATGTAATATTCATTGAAAATATATTTTAAAGAGCGTGTATAGAAAAAAATAAAAGTATTCCAACGATTTTGCTTGATATGGTCAGAGAGAGGAAGAGAAAAGAGAGAGAGGAGAAATTCGCGCAGATATGATAAATTTCATTTTTTTTTCTTTTTTTTTTTTTTTTGAAATGCGCGACGGAAATAAAATCGTCTATTAAACGTCAACACAGGAATATTATTTTATTCTTTCTCTAGAGAGAGAGATAGAGCGAGAGAGAGAGAGAGAGAGAGAGAGAGAGAGAGAGAGAGAGAGAGACGAATGTACGCCGGTGTGTCGAAATAATTTTTTTTTCTTCTATCCGGCTTTCACCCCCTCGATTCTATTCGAGTCATAAATCTATAGATTCATAGCTTTATAAACTCATAAATTCGCGAAGATATAGATCAACAGCTTTACAAGTGTGCGCTACAGATAGATAGAAGGGTTGAGGCGAAAAATACTTGCGCTGTGCGACACCAACGACGAAATAAAACATTGTGTATATCGTTGTGTTCTCTCGTTGATCATTGTTTATTTCGCGCCACTTACATACGTATTGTCGACATCACGGGATCGAAAATTAACAAGAAATAAAAATTGATCGTACAAATTACGAGATGAGAAACGCGATTCGAAATCTTTAGGAGAAGATTAATAGAAGATTAAAGAGTCGAAGATTGACGAGACTAACTAAGCATTGAGAAGATGAGGGATAACGAAGAGATGAGAAGATTGATAATTAGGATTGAAAGTGCATGATGATATGGAAATTTAGGGTCGGAAGTTGAAGTTTGGCAGTTGACAGCTGAGCCAGAGTTGAAGTAGTGAACGGGGAGACTCGAGTGGAGAAAAGCCGAGATGTATACTTTACGTGAGACACGTTAAGGGTAGCACACTAACGTCACTTGGTGACGAAACTTGAGAACTTCGGAAAAGAACTATCAAAGAACTATTGCGTTTACCGATGTTGATTCTTATAACGTGTGTCGTGAAAAAACGTATTACACGATCACGTGTAACAAGACCTGAATTTTTGTTATAGTTTGGTTGTCGCGTGCACTTTTTTCGAAAGATAGTACCAAAGAAAACTAGTGAGAACTATTTTCTTAGTTAAAACGTTTCTTGAAAAAAAAAAAAAAAAATAGAACAAAAATAGAACAAGTTGTCTTTTAAACGCTCTACTCTAGAGTCTAATGAAGAAACACAACGCGCAAAGGATGGAGAAGATGATCTATATACTATTCTGAAACGTTACCGGATCTTTCGACTATTCGTGGAAATTATCTTCTAACTGAAGAGCAACGTGTTCTCTGTGGTTTCGCGAGTTTGTCGCTCAAATTAATGACTTTTCGCATTTACCTCTTAGTTATCTTTCTTCCATGTATCTTTAATCTCTCTTACGCGCGACATGTCTCTCTTAAAACGTTTGCAATCTGATCAAATCCGTTCAACGGATTTTCGCGCTTAAAATAACTCACACAAACGTTGATTAAAATCGGTTTTGATTAAAATCGGTTTTGATTCAATAATAATAATAATAAAAAAAAAAAAAAAAAAATTCGTCTGAACCTTTAAAAATATCGGAATATTTATTATTCGCGAGTGCAACCGTTACACACGCCACAAAATATTCATCCCAGCAAGATACGCCCGATTTGCCATAAACATTTTCCGCGAAATATACCAGTGCATATTTGCGAGAGAGAGAGAGAGAGAGTATCCGCGAGTATTCGCGAGGTGCACAACGCAACGTAAACCGCGCATACGTTTTGTCTGACTGAACGGGTACGCGCGCGTGTATATACAACGTGTTAGATACGCTTTACAAATTCTGACTGTTTTAAAACACGCGTGAACTGCGCATACTTTTGCGCAAACAAAATCGCGCGCTTCACGACCGATGTTAACAAAATCTCTGGCGACAATATGCCGACGTGCTCGTTGTGTATAAACACGCGTTGCGCACGTATATATATATATATATATATATGTATATATATACATAGTTTCAACAACTGGTTGCTGCAAGCAATTGGTCGCCATGTAACCGGGTCGCTTCTCATTTTCTCAAGACTCGGATGCGCTACGTCCAACTTCTCTCTCTTCCGCGTTTTCCTTCGCGCGCGAACTCTTTGCGCCGCGCGCGTATTCGTATTCCGTTTCTCTCTTAATGTTCCGCTTTTGTGCTGTAAATGAAATCTTCGTGTCGGGACATAACGTTCAGCCTCGCACAGAGAGCATCAAATATCTCTGTTGTGTTTAAAATGCACCGTGCAATATTGGTGTCGTCATAGCCAGAAGCTGCCTGCTTCTGCCGCTGCTTTATTTTGTGAGAACACCGAGTCCTTTTTTCCTCGAAGAAAATTCCGCTCGAATGAATAAATCCTGTCTCACGTATCACAAACAACATGTACCCCACACACAAACAACGTGTTTCACCCGTATTTCTTAGTAGACCAGGTGTAACGTTTTTTGCATAATGCGTGCTCGCGTGTTAAATGCAAGAGAAAAGTAATACACAGAGAAGAGGAAGAAAAAATGAAAGAAAGAAGAGAAAATGTTCTTTAGAAGAGCGTAAGCCGGAATTGTTTTTTTTTTCTCGCGAAGTAAACAGACATCTCTGTAAAGAAAAGAACAAGAGTCTCGAGATCAGTCGGAATATTATATCGATTTGTTGAGATAGCTTGTAGTTTTTTACATCGCGAGCCGATAATTCAAACAAAAAATCACGAAGGTCGAGCAGTTTCTCGTATATTTGCATACACGAAGAAGATCCGAATCTTGACGCTCAATTTATACTATTTTCACGGAAAGTAGCGAGAAGACAAGGCGCAGACAATAAAGGAAGAGAATAAATCGTTTACCGTTGGAGACACCCGTCGTGAGCGGATCTTCACGGTTCAAGAGCATTGCGTTTCTCCGCAGCTTTGCGCGCGCGCGTTCGTGCACACGCGCGTTACTCCTTTTCTTCTTATAAAATATATCACACCGCGTCTCCACGCTTCTATGGTTCGTTCGATCCTCTTCCTGCGCTCCTCTTTTCCCTGAGTTTACTTTTATCGCGAGAAATATCAGGTTTCCCGCCAACACCTTGTGCAAACACGGGAGACACTTGCGCCCAGGTATAAGCGGCGACATTTGCTCCTTTTTCATGTCCCTCTGACACTCGTTCCGTGAAATTTCTTACTCCCTTCGCGCGGGCGCAAAACTCCTCGCAGAACCGTTTATGCTCTGCGGTCGCGTCATCGGGTTTGCACCGAGATAATAAATATCCGATCGTACGAGCGCATACGCAGCTGCGAGGAAAATAGCGCCGACGCGTCGCGCGTCGATGTGTTCAGCCAGTCGCTAACTTCGAAACCGCTATTTTTAACCGGCGACATCAACAACAAAGAGAATGACTTATGCATTCGATCTCGCGAAAAGTGTGTAACGGTAATATATTGTTTTTCGTCATCGACTCGCGAGATAATAGAGATACAGAGAGAACGCATTCTTTCTCATTACTTTGCGCCCCGCACACAAAAATATTCGAAAAACGCGCGCACGCGCTATCTGCGATTTGTATAATCTGTACATATATCTAGCGATAATGGAAATTTCTCACTCATTCGCAAAAATTTTTGTTTCACAACGCTCTGCAAAAATCTGCTCGCGACGTATTTCAAGGTACCTTTTATTTTCGAAAAATAAATATATATAAATATATATAAATATATATATATATATATATATA
>NW_018020584.1:3077737-3087362 GCF_002006095.1 Pseudomyrmex gracilis | reverse complement strand
AGTGACACTTTTCCGGACATGGGTCCCTATACTCAAATGTTTTCTACTGTTGCACTGAATAACCCCTAGAAGTTTGATCCCATAGTTCTGAAACACCCTGTATATATGAAAATATACAAAATGTTTCAAATTATTTACTCAAAAGCGTTACACAGCGCGTTTCATTAAAACCAGTTGTACCGATATCATAAATGTATGTTCATATATCAGTTTAGGAGAACACACACACCATTTAATCCGGATGCATCAAAGAGTTTTTTTTTTTTTCGCGCAGTTACTTCATCTTCTACTGTTAATTATTTCACGAAGTGATAAACAGGTTTAACGGTATACATTACAAAAATTGCGAACTTGTATCCCGCGCTAAAGAGATTAAAACCTACCGGCGGAAAGTATACATAATTACGGAATAAAGTACTAGGTAATTGCCAGGCTGCATGTAGCACCTACGCGGCCTCTCTTTCTCTCTCTATCTCTCTCTATCTACTTCCCTGGGTACCGCGCGTTAGTGAAAAAGGGAATTATATTTTCGTACTGCCGTGATTTCAAAGGCGATTCAGACGGGATGATTAAATCAGAATGATACATACACGTACGTCGGGGTAAAAAAGCCAAAGGCGTGAAATTTCGCGCAGCACTCCCGCGCGTCTTCCCCGTTCCGCATTCCGTATGTACATTAAGTTTATAACGTAAAGTCAACCTAAAGCAGTAGCAGCGAGTCCGACGAATACTGTACTATGAAAGAACGTTCTTTATCGTGAAGAATCTTTTGCTCCCGGCTGTGCCATAATAGAATTCTAAAAAGCGCGCAACCGAACTCGTAATTTTGGCAGTCGCAATAGAAAAAAGGACATGTAATATTTAATTGCGCTAATTCTACACCCCGATTTTATCGCTTGTTAACATGTTTGTTCGCTCTTTTTCTTCTTTCTCACAAAAAAAAAAGACACGGTTTGGTGTATTTTGTTTTTGTTTGTATCTTTCGTCTTTTAATTAAAACTTTTCAACCGGAATGTATTCGGAAAACGGCGACGGACATTCAATTTTCAATTTAAATAAAACCAAAATGACATCGAGTCTCGGAGACATTTCGCTTCGAAATACGAAAGCATTTGCACGAAAAGAGCATTTCCGAGTTTTCGTTTCCCCGTCTCGCGAGAACATCCTCTTCCGCAAACTACAACAGCAACGTTATAAACTGAGAAGTTTCATGCGTTATTCGCCATTCGCGCTTACTTCGCGCGATAATATCCAACCTGATAAAGCTATAGTAAATTTATCGCGCTGTATTTTCATACATTATTTTTACGGTCTCTCTCGTATCTCTCCGAGCGGACACTCTCGCAATTCAGTTAGAATTGTTCTGTTTATAGCTCGAATAACTATTCAGATCGATCGATTTGGAGAGTTTATTATTAGATTGAAAGATGCAAATATCTGACATTTTTGAACAGACTTAATCTGATAAGTCGAAATTGATTCGAATTTTAAGCGAGACCCAGCTTCGGTTCTTTAATTTCACTTTAGACTTTTACTCTCTCTAAAACTTGCTGGATCCCCTCGATACTTTTGCGGCCATCTTGAATTGATGATGTCACAAGCAAAGAAAATACGCGAAAGTTACAACGCACTTTGCGTGTGTGCGAAAATAAAAGATTATTTTTGTATAAACGCACGTGGAATCAATAGAGAGCACACTCGTAAAATATACCGGAAATTCTTCTTTCGATTCGACAACAAAACCCAGGCCGCACAATGGAATCGAAACATGGGCTTGTCGCAGGTTTTGACAGCTGCCGAATCATGCTTTGATTTTGTATTTCTTACACTAAATCACACGCCGAACGAAGTTTCCGCTATATTTTACAGGTGCGCTTTGTCAAAAACAATCCTCTTGATTTGTCGCTAAACACTTTTATTTCCACATAAAGTGCACGATACTTTTTTTTTTACGTGTTTTCAGGTCGCTCCCTCACGTGAGTCTGTTGCTCGTGAGTCTCGTGCTGCTTACATTTTTTTTTTTTTTTTTGTATTTATTTTCTTTATTTATCAAAACACAAGCGTATGTAGAGTAGAACTCCAGTAATTTCGAGCATCACAATTTCTTTTTTTTAAACAAGCCACAAATAGGTTGCCCCCTCCTCACTAGTGATGTTTTTCCGATATTGAGTGACTGCACAAATTGTAAAATGCGCGTTCATCCTCTCTCTAAGAGAAAGAAAAGACATGTATCCTTCGTCTCTTGCTACCAATCTGTCGTCAACTGGAGGGGGAAAGAAAATAATTTCGAATTCTAGGAGAAGAATCGATTCCAGGAGAATCGATTCCGTGCGCTCAAAATTACTGTAGTTCTACTGTCTTATTTTAAATGCAAAAAGTGTAAACAGCGCGAATACCTCGAGCTTTCTACGTCTATTAGTTTTTGTGACGATCGATGTCTCTATTGTCGAATAGAACTTGACGGTTAGATGTCAACGAGCTTTATATACAACATGTGATTATGCAAGTAAAAATAGTTATGTATATAGGTTAAGTACTATTTAATCTGAACAAAAGATCATGTGATATGTGAAGAGACGAGATTACATAGTAAAAGAATACCTTTTTTTTCTTTCTTTCTTTCTTTTTTTTTCTTTTTTTTTTTTTTTTAATAAAGCTCGCTCAACGAGAAATTCGCGAAAACGCGGATTAGACCCGGATTCGTATATTTTGCGACCACCCACATATCCGTCCACATTATTAGGGGAAAAGCTCTTTCAGCGGTGAAAGTAGGCGTGAATTCTTTTAGTCACATCTGGGCGCCTCGGATCGCCCCTGAGCGACGAGTAAATGCCACTCGGCGATGCTTAGCACACACGCGCGTGTGTTTCCACTTCGGGGAATATATTCCTGGCGTTAGAGCCTCATGAGCACACGAGAGACGTGACGTTGCAACAATCGCCCACCATCCTTCGCTCGTGCTGTACACCGCGTCCGTCCTTTTCCGAAAGGGAAAATTGCGACATGCCCCAGCGAAAACATGACGCGGCCTTCGCATTCCGTCGTTCTCTTTCGTCCTGCTTTTCTCTTCCGTCCCTTTCGTTCCCATTCGCGATTCTCCTCGTCCGGAGAGAGAATGAAAATCCCGAGAACGTCGCCGGTACGACGTCAGTGTCAGCCGGCGGGCGAGACAGTCGTTCGAGGCTCCGGGTCATTCTCTCTCACCCTCTCTCCACCCCCTGTGCTAGTGCCGCTACTGCTGCTGCTGCTGCCATGAATTTGTGCAATCTGGCTCTTTAATACCGTGAGTGGTTTTTGCTTTTATTAGAACAGTAAACGCGAGAGACACCGGAACGTAGATTAAACGACCTATCCCGGGTCCTCGTTAAAGAATTCTCTACTTGAAACAACGACAGTTTTCGGTAAATGATACCAGGCGATACCAAACGGTTTCATCGGATCGTTGTTTCCGATACTCGCTCACTCTCTCTCTCTCTCTCTCTCTTCCGTTGTCGTCGACGCGACGTTGGATCGCCGACTAATAACGTTTAATACCGAAGTTAGGTTACGACACGAGAGAAGAACTTGAAAGTCTCGACGACTTTGAGGCAAGTTTTCGCGTTGCGCTTCGTCTCTCGTTTGTTCTCTTGAAACACGCCGGCATCGCGTCATTACTTTGTACAAAATTTTCAGCACGTCCGCGCGCGCAATAGCTTTAGAACTTTGAAAGAGAGAGAGAGAGAGAGAAAGGAAGAGAGCACGAAGCTGGAAATGGCGAGAACGAGCACGTCGCGTGATATCGGTCGGTGATGGATGCAGTCATTCGAAACGCGGAGCAGGCAGCGACCGCGACGACGATCCATTCGATCCGGTCGATCCGTGTAATTAAATGCCCACCGCGTACCGCCAGGTCTCTATCGCATGAAAGTGTACCCTGTGGCCACTGTAATCCATCCACATTTGTAGAAGGACTCGGGTATCCCAATATGTAGGTCGCGGCCGATCCGCCTTGGATCAACTGATGGTTTGGCGGGACAACGCGAAAAAGGATGTCGAGTTGTGTGACGACACGTTACAAATTGCGCACATGCGAATGCTTTTCCGCCCCGAGTGTCTAATTGAATAAATCCGAGTAATTTTCGCGGTTCTGTGAAAACAAAGCTTGGCCGAAAATACATATGTGTATTTCTTTTGTGAACGCACGCGCGTTACATGAGGCGCGCTTGTTAATTCTTATTACGCTACGCCGCGTCATTTGCACGTCGAACCGCTCTCTGATATTGCGCTATATATACCGATGCAAACATGGCGATAACTAATACGCCGAGACAACATAGTTAATCAATATTGTCGGACATTGCGCACCAATGAAATTTAACACGTACGTTATAATGACGCGTTTTTATTGGCCGTTGCAAAAGAGTCGAAAACTAAACATCGGCGCTTACAAGTCGCGAGTGATTAAACTGATTGCGATAATTATTTATATGAGGGATATGTGTGTATTATGAAACTTGCGCGCAACGATAGTTGCGGTCGTGCGACTGTCACGAGGGCGCGCGACGTTTCGGAGTCCCAATTAGCGGCGTGTCGAGAGAGCGTCCGCGGAACAAATTTGGAGAGGCATCAAAAGGCACGTGGGTTAACCATGCAATAACGCAGTTACGTGTTAACTAGAAACACCGCACTCGAAAGTGGTTAAGAAATGATAACCAGAAAAGGTTTACATATATAGTGTAACAAATCATTTCCGATTATTCTGGATTCTGTGTCGTTGCGCGCCGTCTTAAAAGTTACTACTTTTTTTATTTTTGATTTGAAATTGATATCGTACAGAAAATGTGAAGTGTTTAAAATTTTTATTCACTTATATTATTCACTTATTCACTTATTATTCACTTATTCACTTATTCACTTATTGGCAAAACAAAAAATAAGCTGCTCAGAGAACTATCATTCCATTTTTCTTGATATAATAAAGTTAAAACATCTCATTTTTTAATTCAGATTTGAGACCATTAGCAAAACTTTTTAAATAAATTATTACTACCAAAACTGTTTTTGTAGGAAGTGTGGAAATCAGAAATGTGTTACAGAGACGTTAATATGATTATCTTCGCTATGTATCTTTTTATTTCTATGTCAAAATTATTTCATAATTTGTAGCGAGCATTCGCAGCGAATTTGCAACAAACATGGGACAAATGTGTGTTGCAAACTGTGTTGAATTAAAATATCACCACAGATTTTACATGTACGGGTAACGTAAATATTTAATGTGAGATTTATCGCGGGGTTAAATAAAAAAGAGATGAGAAAGAAGAAAAGGAGAAGAAGAGGGAAAGAGGTCAGAATCGAATAGAAATGCAAGACAATGGGAAAAGTCGGGAGGAGAGGAAGAGCGCCCGAGCCAAGTTTCGATCGTAAGAGAGACAAGTACCGAGATCGCCGGATCATGCCAATATTCGCCGACGCGGTCTTCGGTGAAATGCAAATTCACTATCCCGTTCGAACGATGGACTTCTTTGGAAGAGCACGGGAACGAATTGCAGATGCAGAATTAAATTCCTATTAAATGTGGAACTGAAACTTTAATACGTCGCGGCCGAGAAAATTGAATTGCTATTTTGGTAATCGCTCTCATAATCCCGCAGGAACGCTGAGTTAATAAACTCGGTAATTACGGCATTACGTTATTGTATGTGTCATTTTTACCTTAGTAATTAACTTTTGATAAATATATTTTCAACCTGCTGTATGTGTATGTAATATATAACGCGAGCGTGTGTGTAAGAGACATAGAGATTGATAATTAACTTTATGACGAACATTTTGTGTAATTTAATAGTCAGATTTGCTCGTGACTTTATTAACACACTCTAATTATCATTCTTACCATACGATGTACGCTTGATACAAATTTAGAATTGCACGTTATTTTTGACGTGAATATTCATGGAGATTAAGAATTATGAGATATTCTCGAATCGATTGTAATACGGCGGGATTATTTGTTTTCGCTCCACTTTTCATTGGATAAAAATCATCTCTCAACGTTTTTCGAATATCGTTGAAATATTGTCGTGTAAAAATAATAACAACATCCGTACGTAAACATCCGTACAATTGCGCTCGTCAAATTTTTGTTGTTACAGATATTTGTATAAATTGAAATTTCTAATTCGAAAAATTTTCCTATACTGACAGACATGCGCTATAACATTTTCTACACACAAACATCGGTATATAAATAAATAGATTAAAATAGAAGATTCACCAGAGAGATGAACAATAATAACGCTGTGAAGTGACATTATTACGTGTCGCGGGATACTAATCCACTATTTTAGAGAACGCCATATTTGTTACCGCGGTCTCTATGAATATATATATTCTCGGGAATGACACGATAACGAGCTCTGGACCATCGCGCGCGGCTCGCACAGCTTCGTCCCGCGATCGAAGATTCCCCGTTTGACTCTTTACTCGCCGTCAACACGTACCGCCGGTAACCTACGCTTGGTAACTGAGAATTGCCCCATTGATTCGTTCCCCAGTGGACGCCAAACGAAAATCGGGAAAACTACTCGTTGAAGCGAATTCAATCAAATGGAACGTGTGTGTGAAAGACACATGAAAATTATGTATTTCTTTTTTGAAGGATGTTTATACGAAAATCTTTTTTAGAGTGACTCTATAATCAAAACTGTTACTACTGTTTTATACACAACGCAAAACGTGAAAAATAATATAATTCGCGGTAAAGCAAAAAAAAAAAAAACGTTTTTCAAAAGTTTAATTTAGTTTTGTTTTATCAATTAAAAGGCGTATAAAATTGCTAAATGTCAGCAAACAAAACACAAAACTTTATATCGTCAATATTTTAACGTTTTCAATAGTTGTAATAGTTTTACTGCTGCATGTGTGATTTATATTAAAGCGTTGTCGTATACACTGCATAGTTTATGAGCGGGTAATCGAAACACGCGTAGTATTGCATGCGATGAATGCGGAATGTTGCGTGTTACGTTCGGTTTTATAGCTGTTATGTTATCACAATCCGGCAGTAGCCTGAATTTCCCTAAAAGCATCGCCTCTCGTGGTTAGTTATCTAGGGTTCGACTGTGCGCGCGTTTCGCCTACGGTCCGCGCGATCCTCATAGCTCGCATCGCGAGATCCTCGGCATACGTACGGCACACTTCGGTAAACTATTCCCAGTACGAGGATCTCCTTCGCCCTAGTGACGCATAGCGTCACTAAAAAAAATCTGATAGTTACCACCGGTGGAATGAATATGCGATACGCGCGCGATGCCCATACTGACGCGTACACGGCGTGCCCGGCAAGTAAATGCCGAGTTTCACCAAGTGCCTCTGTTCGATAACGCACGGAAGTACCAAATGGCTAATACGCGTTTTGACTCGGATCGCCAAATCCGACTAATTAGTGCTGCGTGGTCGTCACCGTACTAATCGCGCTTAGAGACAGATCAAACCATTGGCAACCGGTTGGAATTATATCAATCTCAAAAGTTATTACATTCGGTTCGCGAATAGCTTGAAATCGGATAAGACGGTCTATGTGATTCTCACAATGTATCACATATCTATTTATAATCAAAATAGAATTTGAATTGTGTATGTGTTATTGAATTTTGCAAATATTCTGTACGTGTCTGAAATACTCGCGAGTGAAATGTTGAAATGAAAATTTTGAGTCTTGGAAAATTGGAAAATGGTGAAAACGAAGAGAAGTTGACGGGGAAGTTGACACATTTCAGGAATTGAAATAAACTCGAACTGAACAACGCGGCTAAATAGTGACTTTTGTTCAACGTCGAGCGAGGAAGTTGTGTCAACCAATTTTGATCCGTTTAATAATAAAACATGACAATTACAAGAGCTCCATTTCCGAGTGACAGCGCGTGCGAATATGTACTTGAACAAAAATGTTGGAAAACCAGCTCCTACTCCTGTCGAAACATTTCGGAGTACAATTGCGATTTGCGTCGCGCACTGCCTCTCGACACAAAATATGCGCACCCGCAATGCGTCGAATAATGGAGAGAAAAAAGAGGATTGGAAGTACAACAACAAAAAAAAAAAAAAAAAAAAACACATGAAGTAGAGCGAATGTCATACTCGACGAATCGCCGCGAACCCTTTTTCACACGAATGCATTTCAAGCACATAACGCACTCTACGTTATGCGTTCGAATAAATTTGAATGCAAATGAGAGTACGATGAAAAAAAAAAAAAAAACCGAAGAAAGGGAAAGAGAGAAGGTGGAGAAAGAAAGTGGAGAACAAGAAAAAGAGAAAATCAAGAGAAACAGCGAGCACAAAAGAAAAACACACGGAGCAGGTGATGACGATGACGCGACGCCGAGGCACACGCGTGACATATTTCGACGAGAAAGAATTGTGAAAAGCTCTCCGCGAGCATTTTCTAGACAATCCCAGAAGCTACCAATTAATCGATCAGACCCGCTTCGAACCACGCTCCTCTTTATCGCCTGGATTCTATCTTTTAATTGGGAGAATGGTGTGTCGGCCGACCGGCCGGATTAGCCGGTTCTCTTGACTTCGAAAGATCAATAAAAGCTGGCCGAGCTACAGTCCAAACTGTGTTTCCTGATGGCATCGCCGACCTTATCGTTCGTCGGTGGAAAATGTCATCCAGTGCGCGTCAATATTTTTCTATGCCACCGGTGCGATCAAAACGAAAGAGAAGAAAGAGAGAGAAGGTCCAGAAAAGATTGGTATTTACCTGTTATCTATTCACACGCTTTGGAATGCGATCCAAGCATTTTCTTTTCGGAAAAAGTCCGCTTAATTAGTTGCGTTGCTTTAAATTGGACTAACTAAGAGATCCCCCGTACACAAGATTGAGACGTTAACGATCTCTTTTCTTGAGCGTTCTCAAAGATAGTTTTCGGACTATGTAACTTATCTACATCTCGTATGTGAAAGATTAGCCGGGAAGAGAGAAGGATAGAGGAAATACGAAACTGTGTGTGTGTGTATGTGTGTGTGTGTGTATGTGTGTGTATGATCGATGAAGGAAAAGGTCCAACGTAATGGCGAGTGTCGCTCGTAGTCAGCCATTGTGTCGAAATGCAAATCGCTCGATGGCCGGCGGCCGATGGAAATCATGGACCGTCTATGTGTGCGGCTCTTTCCCCATCGCGTCGCGGAAAAAGCTTTCTTTCTGGCGATTCTGTCTCTCTGCCGCGCCACTCATAGAGGAGTCTGACTCGTCAGACTGGTTTATTAAATTTTCACGGTACGGCGGACACGTTTAATTTTACTTTGTATTGATTTTACCGCAGAATGGAAATACGGCGCGGACGGACGATGTAATTCTTTTCCACAGTCTGTAGCGTTGAGAGGAGAGAAAGGGATGGGAGTTAAGCCCGACAACCTGAAGGCCAATCGACGGCACGCTCGATGAAAATTGGTTCGTCTCCGCGTCAATCAATCGATTAATAGCTGAAAAGTACACAACGCGTGGCTGCGAAAAAGATACTATTTCGTTTGATATCGAGCGCGAATGTACACAGTTTGTCCGGAAAGTTCCCGGACTACGTGAATTAAAAATCGAAAATGAAAGATATGGTTTATTAAACAAGTTTACACTTCAAGG
>NW_018020584.1:3061632-3072447 GCF_002006095.1 Pseudomyrmex gracilis | reverse complement strand
CTAAGTAGTTCCAGCGTTGACCGCTCGATAGCGCCGCTTACCCGCGCTAGAAAAAATCAGTCCGGGAACTTTCCGGACAAACTGTGTATAATGGAGTAGTTGTACGGAAATGTTGCGGAAATATTTATACAGTGTTCTCTCTCTCTCTCTCTCTCTCTCTCTCTCTCTCTCTCTCTCTCTCTCACACACACACACACTCTTTTGTTACTGATCGAATTTGAAAGATAATTAAAAGATACATTTATGTAAAAGATCGCATATACATCGATAAAAATATCCGTATCAATAATTGTTGAACGTAGATGACCATCGATCTTTTATAAGACTTTTTCTTTCATGATACATGTACTCTTCGTCCTCTCGGAAAAACGGACGACAACGGTATGTACGGCTGAAGTGATTTCGACCGGATGATAGGTTTTCGAAATTAGAAAATGCCAGCACGCTCTCGCCGGGAAACAATTATTTGTTGCGAGTGTCTCATGAAGTACGTGCAACGCCTCGATGAAACTGTTACCGTGCACCTACTACGTATACCCGTCCCGTAAAATGTCGCGCACGTTTCGATGTTTCGGTTTGTCTTGATACAAAACTGAAACCGAGTGTCCGCGCGAGGATAGGAGAGGAGGGAGATAGAGCTAAAGTTTTGATAAAACGCCCTCGAGGCTCGCGATATCACCTAAGCGCGACAAAAACTTTCTTCCACCTCCGTTCGATATATACTGCCGGAAATTATATCGCAGTCGCAAGGTCATTCATGAAATTGCGGTTTCTTGCACTTTTCGTCGAACAGCAGTCAATATCGCTTCATTAAAATCGTGATAGAAATTTAATGGGAATTGGCACGCAACCTCTTTCCATGCGGACACGCCGACTGATTGAACCACACATTGGCATATCACCAAAAACACAGATTATGAGCTCGTGAAATGAGAGATCACGCGCCAAGATATAGTTACGTACTTCAGACACGCTATGCTCATACGAGCTATTTTTCGAGACAGCATAATGGAGATGTAACGTAACAAGCTCGATGTGCTTATTTTAATGAGAGTCCGGCCGGTGTGTAAGTCGAAACTTTCCTCGATAACATAGCCGGGCTCCCACCCGGTAGTGGTAATAAAAGCAGTTAAGTCGGCTTGTGATTTATGGCTGACACAACGAGTCCGTTTCTACTTAAATATTTTTTTTATCAATACGAACGAGAGATCAGAGTGAGGTTTTTACGCGGACGTGATTAATTAACACAGAGTATTTAAATACAATTACATTTCCGGATTTTGAACGCTCTCTTTGGATATATTTTTCCGCTTTTCATTCGCGCGACACTCGGCGGCTTTTTATTAGCCGCGCGGTTATGTCATCGATATTCTTTGTGAAGAAAAGTCCATTGAGCATATCAATGTAGTACACGCGCGCGCACATTAACGTATAAATTTTCGTCTTTTATCGAATTCCCTTGTTTTACCGCGAAACGCGCGTTTTTCTTTTTCCCTTTTATTGTGAACAATCCCTTCAAGTTTTTTACATGTAATCTCTCTTACGGTGGATAACAATTGAAAATTTCGAACACGTAGTAGTCCTGAAGATTGTCTGAAGATGGTTTTGCCCAGATCTTCCGGTTGTAATGGCGTTGAATAATGCAGGTTTCGTTGCAACGATGATATTTACAAGCGAATACTTTGAAATGAAATTCTTTCTCGGTAAAGAAGCAAATATTCATAAGAAACGTAAGTATACGATTCTCTTTCATATTCCTCAAAGCAAATGCTTTTACTTATGTCTTCCGCCGAAAGCGGTAGCTTTTGAAGTGTAATCCAATATCTTTCGATACTTAAGTAAAATTGTCAATAAAGTAATGCGAAGCGCAACAAAAGTACATCTTAAAAGTGCATTACTGATCTAAAACACACACAAAAAAAAAAGAAAAGTCCCTTAACGTCTGGAACGTTGATGTAATTCCCGATTGAACGATGATTAGTATCGGTAATCTCACGCGAATGTGTCTTTACGAAATACCATTTCGAGAGAGAGAGAGAAAGAGAGCGCGTGATTGCACACGCGCTCACGCAACGCAAGGGCGTTGATTATATTCTCGGTATAACACCTTTGTACCTCGGTTCTCCTCGTAATTAAAGTCGAAACATGAAACAGAACGTCCTGCGACGTGTGGTAGTTTCATTTGGCCACCGCGACTGTCGCTGATAATTAATAATCTGCATGAATAATGCCCGCGCCTTTGTGCACGTAGCAATTCATTCCGATTATGGTGACGATGAGGAAGCACTGATTAGGATGTGTACGCGAAGCCACTTGTTACAAGTAATTTAAATTCTTTCATCAGCAAGCCAAGTAGTATTACGCGAAGCCTTGGTAGATCGCTAATAGAGTTTCCGTCGCACCAGTAAGCGGGGAAGCAAGAGAAAAAAAAAAAGAAAGGAAAGCGTGTGACAAAGAGAGAATGTAGTTTCGAATCTAATCAAGTCGCGCTTGGTATTTTAATTTTTTTTACGTCCGCACACAAGATCGCCGGAGATAAAGAAATAATTGAGAAAGTGTCGTCGCACGCAGTATAATGTCATTTGCGCGTACGTGCTTCTTAAGACTTTGAATTCTACTTAATGAATGAGAAAATAATTACAAGACAAATTATACATATAATGGCGGATCTCTTTCTCTCTCTCTCTCTTTCTCTCGATTCGTACTAAACAAAACAATATCGTCTCCATTCAAGCTGTGTGGAAGATTGTGTAGTTCTGGTTAGAATTCTGGAATTAATTAGAGCACATTATATTTATATTGCTGCATCTCACTTAATTAACGAGCGGCAATTAAGGAAACTGAGAAGAATACGCTTGTTACCCAAACGTAGTTATGTCACTAGTTTAAATATATACGGAAAAGGCGCTGTGTGTTATCTACCTCTTTGAAAAATCGCGTTGATGCGTTCCACAAAGGATGTGCTCTAATTAATGACATTAAGAGTCTCCCGCGCATTATGAGATTAATTAAACGTTCTTTCTATTGCATTTCAGTTTTTATTGACGGAGACAGTGCAACTTGGTAACAAGATTGATCGATTAAAAGCGACGTCGATAACGCGTCCTGTTTCATTGTTCCCGATTGTTTGCGCTCTTCCTCTTTGTCATCAATATTTTTTGTCGCGACACGGGTAATGAGGCGACGATTTTTTATCGCACGCGATGGTTTTTTACAAAATCTGAATTAACAACATGACGCGACGTGAACTCCGTATAACTCCACTCCATATCACTGTAATACCCCGCAGTACAAACACAGCGTAGATTTGCATCCGCTTTGCATTCATTTATTATTACGCTCCTTATAAGATTTTAACGAATAATGAGGGAAACGACATTAAAATGCCCCAAAAAATACCCGGCGCCCGTCCGGTATTATACGATGTAATTTTGCGAACTACACTTTTTAATTTCCCGCGGCTTCTGCGATTATGTCAGAAAATGCTAGTGTATTCGCGCATTATTTCTCATTTTTGCGAGATTTATTTGACATCACGCGTCGGTGAATATCCGTGGATTCTGTGCTCAAAAATAGGTGCATATTTCATGGTTTCGCATTTCGCTCCCTCATTTTCGAGGGATTATCAAATTTTCGACTCTTTTGTTTTTTTTTTTTTTTTTTTCATACATATTTGCTAATTTCGCGAACGTTGTAGCGCGATATAAACGAATTCTAATTTTTTTTTTTTCCGAGAGAGTGATAAAATAATAACACGATCTCCCGATGACTGCGACATATAAATTGTTTATTTAAAGTACGATCGGGGTTATCGTTATGTACACGTTATGTTGAACGTTTTGTAATCAGAATATATACAAATCTCTATCATATTCGATGTAAATGTCGCTCGTGTGTCCCGTTATCGGGGACAAATTCGAATTATTGTCAGCAAATTTCGCTCGCCCGTGGCTTTCCCGGATCCGTCATATCTCCTCGGTTTTTTCTTTGTTTACAACTGAATTTTCTATCATCCCTCTGAACTCGTCCCCCTCGATGCACTTGAGCGCGAAGTTTCCATTCACCTCTAGAGATTGTAAACAGTATAATAATGGCCGTTCTTATTACAGACTGGTACAATGGGAGTTTCGGGAAAACTTTCCAGATTTGCCATTCCTCAGCATTCTAATTAGTAATGCTAACGAAACTTCGCGGAATAATGAACGCCGAAGCAGTATTGAATTAAGTGCTGTCGCATGCATTAACGTGTGCCAGCGCTGCCGCTGCTGTTCAGATTTTGCCAAACTGTCAGCAAGCGACGAAGGGATCGTTCTCGTGTTTGCTTTACTTAAATTAACACGAAATCAACGGAACAGCGCGCGCCCGCGCGCGACCCAATGAAACTTATTATTGTGAGAAGACACACACACACACATACACACGCAAGAATGGCGTTCGTCACCATAACGTACGTCTGATGTAACCACACGTGTGGAAAATCTGTGAATTTGACAGAAGAGATGAGCAAAAGAGAAAAAAAGAAAATAGTGGAAATATCATGTATATTATATTTTCTAATATATATATAGAAATGATTAAGTATTTTATTGGATAATCGGATATATTTTTTATATGTCCGAAATGCAAACCAAGTGTATTAGATAAATCGTTGAAAATTGAATTTGATTCGAATTCTATTAATTTACACGTTTAAATAATATATGTGGACGTACAATCGACGAGTGTAAATTTATATTATTTATAAACTTTAAATATAAGTTGTGGATATTTTTCCCCAAATAATGTTTTGTTTATCAAAATATTAAAAAAGTAAAGAAATCATGTACACAATAATCTTTATTCGTTTAAACTATTTTTCAATGACAGTGTTGTTACGCGATAAATATTAAAAAAGAAAGAAAGAATATAGCCATGTAAAAAGTTTATTGGATATTAAATCGCGATTGTACGTATATTTCGCGAGTAAAGATGACATACGGCGCTGTGTAGTTGCTTGTAGTTAAATATACAGGCATTAGCGGAAAGCTCTCTAATGTTTAACAGTCCATTTACGTCAAGTCCGTCAGGTTCTTGTCGGCATCAAGTATTTTCGTCTCAGCCGAATTTGTGTTCGGGGGCATGTTTTTACTCCTTTCCAGCCTCGAGGGATGTGTCGATCTATTAGGTCGGCATGGTATTAGTACCTCTCAATACCACCGAAAGTAGTATCCTCTTTGCCGTTTCCTTTTTCAATGAAACCGGGAGAAAATTTCACGGACAGACCGATACCGAATCGATAACGCTGGCTGCCGCTGAACGTAAGAATTAAAAGCGGGAACGATGCCGACCGCAATTTCCTCTGGCTCTTGTACTCTTATCGACATGCGCGCGAGATAGATACGATAACAATCGCGCTATAATACATGTAACAACAACAATTATTGTGCCCGGCATGGAACCGGAAATTCTACGAACAAATAGCATTTGTCCAGGGGAAGCGAGGCTTCGCCCGAGCCAATAAACCGTATTTTCGCGGTCTGCTTGTCCGCTCGAACCAGATTATCGATACTTCGATTATTCCACTTACTGCCTTAACGATGTTATTGTTTGTTCAATCAACGACATTATCTGGACAATCGTGCAACTAACCACACCGGAACCGTGTGCGCTGTGCTCTTCTCTCTGCTTCTCTCCCCCGAACTTCACTTTTCTTACCTCTCTTTGTGACAAGGGATGCAAAAATAACAAAAAGAGACAGAGAAAGAGAGAGAGAGAAAGAGAAATCGTCGTACGTGGATTAATTACAGCAGCGTAGTCAGGTTTATAGAATTAGAGGAATCTCGCGTGTACACGCGGACTCCTTTTAATTGAATGTTGTATCGCGCACAATTGAAAATCGATGAAACGCGAATCGTAAACATGTGTATTTCGCCAATCACTTTATAGACGGAAATATAACGTGATTCGCGTCTCTCTTTCGCTCTCTCTTTCTCTTCCTGCTTCTCTCTCTCTCTCTCTCTCTGTTTTCATCGTCGTCGTCTTTTTTCAAAAGTTAAAAATAATATATAAACCATCAAAATATGTGGATTAATGATAAAATCATAATAATACGCGTCGAATTTACAGTTTGTATCAAAAGTACATAACGGATGTGTATTTTCGATTAAACGTTCGCGCGCGTCGCGAAAATACAATCGAAAATCGATGGATGCGCGAGCGAAGTAAACGCGCATATACCAGACGTCCAATCGCTTTATGCGCGAGATCGTGAATGTTACGTTAACTCGGTATGGTAAATACATCTCGTATATTTCTTCCCGGTTCCGTCTCTTTCTCTGAGAGAGGTTTCCCTAGAAAATTCGCCAGATGCGTCTCGGAGACAGGTTCGTTTGCGCTCGCTCGCGCTTTCTCTCTCTGTGGGCATCCGCGTGGCGAAAGAGGAGTGGTAGAGGAGCGACGTTTTCAAAAGACCCTCCTTATATATTACGACCTAAGAGGCTTCCTTCAGTAGATTATGGCAACGTAGCGCTATTGCAACTTGCTGTAAGAAGCTTATAGCTCCTAGCTATCAAAGACATTGCCGGAGAAAGCAATCATGCCTTTTGCCTTGACGGACACCAGCGCAGGTGTGCGCGCTTATATCAGTACGAGAGCATATATGAACTTGATGGCGCTTGATGCGGTGAGATTGTCTCGCCGTACGTGAACAATTAATCGTCGGCTAATCAAATTAGTGACTATTGTCCTTGGCAACTCGGATCGCGATCATCAATCCGATCGCACACAGACTCGAACGATTTTCGAATATTTTTGTAAAACGCGTTTTATTGCACGGTATTGCATTTTTTTGTGTTTTTACTTCTGTATACAGTCGATTGCAAAAGAACGACCTCTTTACACCGAATGTACTGTTCAAACAGCTTACACTTCCTCTATTTGTACACGTCACGATGCCATCAGATTTGTTATCTGACATTTCATCACAAAACGAGAAAGTTCGCTCCAACATCATAACACAGTAATGAATCATTTCTCAATTAAAGTACTTGCATCGCGAAGACTTGATGATTGCAGATTTCGTGCGCGATCAAACGCGATTCGAATGAATGTCAAAAAAAAACCCAAGCCGCGGGGGGTTAGATTTTTGACATTCATTCGATAAAAAAAAAAAAAAATCGTGCAAAACTCTCTGATCTTGCACCATTTTTTTGAAACAGATTCATCCGTGCCGCGCCGACGCGACGTGCAAGCGGTAACGAGGAAATATCGTTCCACGAATCGATCCGCGGCGTGAAAAGGTCACCGAGAAGGGGTCGTCGCCGCTTGTCGAACGTGGCGGATACCGTGTCGATTATACCGAGCAATGTGGCCGCATGAATATGCGGCTCCAAACGAGAAATATCGAGATTTCGCAATGCGCTACAACATTTCGGTGAGATCGCGCGTCCTGTATATTGCGTCCGTATATATTATGATGAAACTTGAATACGCGAAGCGATAAATGCATAAACAGTGATTATGCAACATTATCGCGAATGTAATGCGATACGTTGCAATTATACACACACACATATATATATATATATATATATTTGATCTCAAAAACCAATATTCATTTTGTTTTGATTCTATTCGATTCATCAGCGTAGAGAAAACTCGATTATACTTTTTTTGTTCGTGAGAAATTCGACGCTACTTACCTTAAGCGATATGTAATGCGATACGTAATGTAATTTGTTTTTTTTTTTTTTTTTTCAGTCATGGCACTTGAAAATATATATAAGTGAATGAAATTTTTAAATTATTATCAATATCTAGTGATTGTGTAATTCTCCAGTATATATATATGTCTACACGTGATCTATACATACATGTACGTATCGGTATGTGGATGTTCCATCCCTCTATAACTTTTTAATGTCAAACTCCTGATTCAGAGACGAAACTCGTGATACCAAAACGTCATAACTTTCAAATAGGAAGTGTGTTCAACTACGGCAAATTTGTACGACGGAAGTTCGTACGTTCAGATTTGGTGTACCGCGCACATATTGCCAGGTGCATGATACAGCACAGCGCAGCGCTTCAAGAGGAAGTGAAGGAAGCTCTCATCTACTTGCTGCCTGATATTGACATAATTTTGTGTATAATAACATTGAAGTATTTTCGCAACGTTTCAATTAGATATCAGTGTATTTGGCGCGTACGTGTTAATGTTAACACGATATGGTACATTGACAATAAGTCGTATGAATGATATTGTTATTTTTCTCTGTATGTTTTAAGATATCTTATGACAGACTATTTATTAGATCAGGCTCAAACGGATCAACGTTTTGACATATTGACACACGATTTGTAACGACGTAAAGTTTTCAATGGGTACGACAATGCGGTATATAACTCCCATTCCGCCCGTATCAACGTACTATTGCAGCTGTATCTCGTGTTATGCGCACGATGTATGGAAGGAATTGTAGCGCTCTTAAAAAAGTTCGAACTTCAACTTAATTTTCTTTTTCATCCCCCATACACACATACACACATACACACACATACGCACACGCTTGTTTGTTTGCTTGCGCGCGCTCTTCTCATTTTCCGATGTCACAACGTTGCGCGGCTCTTTTTCGAAATAGATTGTACTCGGGATATATATGTAGGATTCACGAGTTCGGGATATATACTATATGCGCAAAGCTTCAGTACCGGGGACCATTTTCTCGCTCGTGTCCCGTCTATACGTCTAAGCTTTCTATGATACTACAGCGCATATGACAATTTAAGCATCTAGGTCAGATAGGCACACACACGGTGGTCTCCTCTTCGGCATGATCATTCCATCACGGCGCAAATATTGAATTTGCATGGTCGTCTCGTTTCTGCAATGCAGATGTATCCGCTCCGAGAATATGTGTCTATATATGTGTCCGCTTGTATTGTACATACACGCGTCACGTACGACGACGCATGCCGACACCGTTTATTGCTCTTTGCAATGGATTCGTACCACCATCGCTCGCTCGCTCTATTGTATCAACTCCGCCGTCTAATGAAATCTGATTCGCGAAAACGAATTTCCCCCGTCGCGTCGCGGCGTAGAAAATATTATCACCCGCGGCGCGCGAGATTCGAAGAGTCATATTTCCGCGGCATCGCACAGAGATAGCGCTGTTGATATCGATACTTTTTCGATACTGCCTATCTACGGTAAGTATCGATATCATAAATTTGGATTTTGAAATCTAATACCAAGTGTTGGTTTTACCTACTTCTACACACACAGAGCGCGGCGCGCGGCACTTCTGGTAAACTACTATAAATAATCGCCAAACGTGTTACGCGCGCGTGTGTTTTCTTTTTTTCTTTTTGTTTATTTTGTTTTTAGTTTTTTATTTATTTATTTTTTTTTTTTTTGTTGGAAAACTTTTCGATACAACTGATATTTTTTCGTTCTTCGACAAGCGTTAAAACATGTACATGTGTATATTCAAAACTTGGGCGCGAATAAAATCGGAACGAAGATATAACGCGCCGCGGCAAGAACCGGATATACAGAAATAGATATAAAGCGCAGAAAAAGCAGACGCATAATGCGCGCGTCTATGTTCTTGACATACATATTCCGGTGTCTTTGAAAATATATTTTCATATTACGACAAAAATATGAAACTTTCAAGGATTGCCGACGTGAAAGCGCATCCGTGTGACACGCACACTATCTGCGCGCGCTCCGCTTCCCTTTGAGCGGAAATTTTTATATCATAAACGAGAATATCCCCTCTTCCTTCCCGTGCGCTCTTGAACCCGTCCCGACTGAGTGAGATTGTGGCATTGCACGCGCGCGGCATGCACGGATATTTGCTTTTGCAAGCATCCGATGCCACGGGATTACGGCGCGATTGTAGTGCGCGATGCGTTACGGCTGCATTACATCGAAATCGACGGCGAGATGCGAAGACGAGACGCGTACATATTTCGATGGTCTCGACCAACGTAGATAGCGCGAGATATGATGTAAGGGTTTCCGCATGCGAAGTCCCCACGGACGACGGCACACGCAGTGAAGCAATTTCGAATTCCAGATGTATTTGAATATTCGAATATCGCGCTAGGCGGGAGAGATCATTACAATCAGAATATTTGAATAAATCTGCATACGATTAGAACAGCGCGTCAAACTCCCACGTGAAAAAGAAAATTATGACGTGTACGATTTAAATATTTATCTGTGACACCGCGAGAGCGTTAACCGAGAAATATTATATGCCGTGGAATATTTGTGTATCTTTTCGAGATCTAATACACATACACGCGATAATCAATACGCGCGACGTTTATTATTCGTGTGAAGAAAATTGCTCCTCTTGCGACGTAGTGTAATCTAACGTTCTAATCAAATCAAGTTAATCGCAAACTGAAACGTTTTACTATTACGCATAGTGCCGGTAAATTTTTGAATAAAGTCAAACAGAAGTTGTACGTTTCTTTTTATTATTATTACTAACGCAACACAGGCGCGCGCTACGCGCACGCTATTGTTATTTTTATTTTTATTTAACGTGTTGTCAGTGAACACAACCTGTCACCGCGATGACAGATAGTATATACGTCTTATAAACCATATAATACACATATGAGAAATGTCAGAAATAACGCATGAAAATCAAACTCAAAAAATAGTGAGAGAGAGAAGTGGAAAAACAATATGTGACTAAAGGCACGTGGAAAAGGGTAAAAAAGAGAATATTATATATATTATATGTAATATTCTATATCTATATATAATACACACACATACGCATATATGTGTATATATATATATATATATATATA
>NW_018020584.1:3052135-3061542 GCF_002006095.1 Pseudomyrmex gracilis | reverse complement strand
CCCCCACCAAGGCCGCGCGGCCGAGGTCAGTGACCCCGCCAAGGCCGCGCGGCCGAGGTCAATGACCCCGCCAAGGCCGCGCGGCCGAGGTCAGTGACCCCGCCAAAGTCGCGCGGCGGAGGTCAGTGACGTTACTGTAGTATGTATATAATACATATAATACAATATAAAGTATAATATTATAAATATATAATAAATTATATGTATAATATGTATTATTTAATGATATATATAATATAAATTACAGTCACGTTATTTTCACGTGTTGTTTTTCTACTCTTTCCTGTCACGTGACTTTAGTTACGTTTTTAATTTTCTCTACATATACGACGAACTGTCTCAAAATCGCTTTTCATTATTTACTCCCTCGATCTTACCGATTCGATTCGACTCGATCAACCAACCAACCAATCGGCAACGCGAAAAAGATGCAACAATAGGTGCGATATATTCGACTCCAAACGCGCACTTTCAGTCCAAATGCCTTTTTTAATATAGGATTATATCGCGTTCATTAGTGTAATTAATTATAGAAGGCAATATTATACAATAATTACAATCGATCCGTGTGTGTGTGTGTATGTCTTTTAATCGATGAGAAGAGTTTTTGTTTTGCCGCGCGAATCTTGTGAATTTTCTCTCGCCAGAGTTGCCTGTCGTTGCATCAGAGATGCACATTGCACGGTACACATAGCATTATACACTTGTATATGCAACGGTGCACATAGGCAATGTTGATTGTCGCGTAAGCATACAATGCGGTGCGTTACAACAGTTGGTTGTGCTCTGGAAAGGGAGAACGTTTGACAGTCTTCGACATCCCGTGAATACTGATACGAACAAACGGGGACCGCCAAATAGATTTCGCGATAATAATCCGATTTTCTCGAAGAATGCACATTGCCGAGGAGAGAGCGAGGACAAACGCGCGGCGGTTTACCTTTATACTCGATTGTTTGCTAACGTCATAAAAGAGTTACAACAAGAGAGGAAAATCTTTCTTGCGCGCAGTTTGATGAAGATAAAAAAACACGACGCTAACGGACGCAACGAGCACCAGTTGGTCGGCTGAGCTGACGGCGAATATAATCTTGAAATTGCCGAGAGAACCGAAGTAATATCTGTAAAATCGCGGCCTTTACTCTCAAGCATTGTGCGCCCGGGCCCCCCGTAATAAATTGAGTCACGATAAGCGCAAATGGATGAAATTCGCGTCTCCAACTTGAACTTCATTACGTAAGACTAATGCGCTCTCGTAACTTCACGTCGCGCCCTGTTTTTACGTGACAAATATTCGTTCCATTCCGTGACGGAACGATGGGTCGATTTCGTCGTGCGACTTTGGATGTGTTGGCACAGCCGTCGTGCGGAGTTAAGGAACTACTAATGGCTTCGTTAATACCGGCCCGCCGATTCTCGCCGATGGAATAAGGCTTAAATTCGAACTCACACCGGGGATGTCCCTGCGGTATAATCTCGACCTTCTCTCCGTGGATCGAAGGTTAAGCCTCTCTTCCACTCTATCCCCAGAGCCAATCAAAAATTAGGTTACGTCTAACTACATGACATGCGCGCCGCACGAGCGCGCGAAGGTTGCACTATCCGTGTTAAAATATACAGAACGCGTCCCGGTAGAGTTGCGGAGTAAATGGAGTTTGAAAATTGCCCGATTTTTTTCTTGCCTGTTTTTGTTTTTTTTTTTTTTGTTTTTTTCTCAATTAATAAATTTTCCTTCACGCGCGCGCGCGCGCCTTTCGCGAAGCCCCCCAACAGACGATTTAATTTGTTCCTCAAGTTTCAAACGTCCGGTCTGATTAAACTTTTCATTTCGAATAGAGGAGAGAGGGATGGCAGAAATTTAATTTCAAATTTAGTTTCCAAATAGCGACGGGTATGTAATATTCACAGTAAAAAGAGTTT
The DNA here is from genome assembly GCF_002006095.1 of Pseudomyrmex gracilis. Taxonomy (NCBI): domain Eukaryota; kingdom Metazoa; phylum Arthropoda; class Insecta; order Hymenoptera; family Formicidae; genus Pseudomyrmex; species Pseudomyrmex gracilis. The sequence continues at coordinate 3,059,622 of NW_018020584.1, read as the reverse complement.
CACGATCAGATGACCGATCAACGGGCGAATGTTTTTTTTTTTTTTTGCGAAAGGAAACATCAAAGTCCGGAAAAATTTGGTACTCGCAAGCGAAGTACGGATTGAGACACTGTCTGTACACAGCGAGAAAAGCATAGGTACCGCGCGTTTGCAAATCCGATTCCATTCCGCAAATCCGTCGCATGGTGTTCAAACTGTATCGGAACATGGTGCGACAAAATGGCACGACAATAAAATGAAATGGCTATTCAATGATATTTCAATGTTACGCGAATCAAACCGTTAGCTCTGTCAAATTCGACCGATACATCACCGATTACAAAACCAATTCGTTCCCAGACAGATTTACTTCCAAATCCTTTGGCGAGGTAAATATATAATTTCTCTTTGCCGTACGGTTTGAGAAAACGTTTTAGTAAACACACAAATAATGTAATACGTCCGATCCAATCTCGCTGAAATGCGCGATTACGAAAAGATTTCCTGCTTATAAACCGGATTTCTGTGTAAACAAGCGAGACGTGTTTCTGAGATAAAATGCGCGGATAAATGGAGCGGATGTAGAAAATTGATTCTTGCATTCTTGATTCTGCGGCACCCTCATCACTCTTATCCGGTGCAGTGTCAGTTGCAGCGGCGTGACGAAATATTTTCCGACTTTGTCGGGAGAGTATCGAAAATCGCGATAACCAGTGAATACATCCCATATTCGTGTGTACACGGGCGTAGGGCTATATTTAGATAGTCGTGCGACCGTCGAACAAGCGCGCGCATGCGACACATACTCACTCGAATACACACACACACACACAAGTATACGTCGCACAGCGTGTGCGACGCGTCGTGTGTTTGCATATGTGTACACATCGCGTCCCGCCGGCTACGTGTGTATGTGTGCATGTGTCAACGTTTCCAGAAACACGTTACACTGACCCACGGGACTCGTATCTTTGATACTGGGTCATCCCATGACAAATTGATCGGTGACATTGCGCCGTTAGAGCTTCGGCAGCAAGTCTTCCGTGCGCGAACGAGGAGAGATCCTTTCGAGGGACATGTATGGTATGGCGGATTATTACCGTTAGGCGTGATCCGCTAGGATCTAGGTTGTCCCGAGTAAATTTGACGCGACATTGATACATACATCATTGTGCGAAATGACAAGTCCACGAGAAAACAATATTTGCGACGAAGTTTTGGCGCTGACACAAGTAAAGAAATAATATTGAACGTTTCTGTGTCGAGCTCGAAATATTCACGTTAAAATTGAATTTACACAAACGAAGGATTTTGTAAGTTAATTTTGTGTTTTTTTTTCGCGAACTCAGAAAAAACAAATTTTTGGATTAATATTAAAAATAATATTATTTAGATATTTCTTACTACAAGCTATTTATGAATGTGTAAATCAGAGTAATTTACGCACTAGGTATTTGATTCAGATATTTTTTTTTTTTTTTTTTTTTTTACTGCTTGTCGCAACATTTTTATTTCTGCGCGAAAGTTTTTTGATTTGCATTTCTGTCGTAAATTCGGTGTTCTGCAGTTACCGAGGAAAAAAACTGAATACCGTAAATTGATCGAATAATGCAACGGTAACATCGTGAAAAATTTATTTCGCAGGTGAAATCGCGAGAGAGTTGCGAATTGATTTGGTGCGACGCGCAATGTGCCAAGCGAAACAAATTTAACGGGAGAACATAGTGAAAGAGAGAAGTACGTTTTCGAGCGCTAAAAATTTTCTAACCGAGCGCAACGTGACGTTCGTTCAGACAGCCGCCGCGCTCCGTTTCTCGATTAGTGACTTTATTTAAATTTAAACGCGGCGGTGTGCGCGGTTCGCGCGCGCGCGCGCGCGCGAACGCGCGTGTTTGCCTACGCGCCAGTGATTATCGCGACATTCACCAGTAATTGCTGGGACAACATTGCAATTGATTGTTTTACGCTTCTATCGGCGTGTTCTATTTTATCGGAGCTGGCAGCATAATCTACAAATACGCCCTCGCATGCGCGTGTGTACGTGTATAGTCACTCGTGTTTCGAAACGACGAGGCGGCCTCGAAATTTCCAACACCCTCGCAAATGATAAAAAGCCATTGGACGCGCGATAGGCTCCATCGACGTAACGCGCGTGTGCGATATTTTCATGATATACGTTTACATGTAAAATCACTGGTGGTAAAATCGCCTGGGACGTATCCCATCCAATTCCGACATGACCCAATTCTGTTTCGTAAGCCGGTGGCGTGCCTTGTCATGGAACGTCACGGAATATGATAAATGTTTTCCAAGTAAATGAGTAAATTGCATTCGATATACAGAATTTATTTTAACTTCTTTTGAAAATATTATATGATCAGAGAGAGAGAGAAAGAGGTAGAAAAAGAGACGAAGAAAAAAGAGAGAAAAACAAAACTCTATTCATGTGATACACCAACATGGACAATACACATAAGCACGAATGTCGGTTTGATTAAAAATGCAAGTACATGTATCTCGCACGCGGCTATTGTTTGAGTGTCGTTGAACGTTTCAATGTTTCAAGAAGAAATAACAATATCGTGCGATATCGTGTGTTCATGTCTAAAGACAGAAGAAAGGCTTAACGAGCGTGAAGAAGCGCGCTTTGTAAAGGCCGCTTATATACCCACGGGATTGTTCGAAGCGATGACATCGCTGCGATGTTACGCACCGCGACGCGTCGTCATTCGAACGAGAGGAGGTGGGGAGGGACAACAAGGATGCCCCGAATGCGGGGCACAAGCGCAATTATTATTACGCTCGTTACACTCGTATATTCCATTCATGGCATTCGGGCGGGCGGCGGCAGTTCGACTGCCGCGGGGGTTATTATCCTATTGAGCTTGTAAGAAGCGGCCCGCGCGATGTCGTCGTACGATGCGCGTCGTCTTACGACATCCTCTATCTGCTAACCGACGTCGCGACAAGAAACGCTTAGCTTGTAGAGAACTCTGTGCAGTCTAACGTCCGCGACAGGAAGAACAAAAGAGAGAGAGAGAGAGAGAGAAAGAGAAAGAGCTCAACTTCAAGTATAACGAACGGCTTCGACGATAACACAAGACGATGTCGAGGCGTCGCGTCTGTGCGAAGATCGCTCGACAAGACGTACGAGAACGATACATCGTTCTCAAGAATCTCTCCTCGAGCGATTTTCAGTTCTATCGATCATTTCACTGACGACGAATAAGAACGGCGCACTGAAGGAAACGTAGATAGATGATGGAGGAGCGGCGCGCACGGGCAAGCGCGGAGAAAGAGAGCAGAAACCAGTACCATCTTGGTCCCGTTATTAGAAAACGGACGGTATATAACTGATAGGAATATATAATAAATGACACGATCACAATTAATCGAACGACCGACACGGAACGATGGAGAGATTGTTTGAATTTTCCGCTAATTTTGCCGAACAATAATAATAAAGACCAAGAATTATTCTGATGAACACTAGTAGATTTAAGTGCTATCAGGCAATAGAATCGAAATAGTCAAACACGTTTGAAGGTGATTTTTCTTTGTGATTCTCGGATTTGTGTTCCGTGAAAATAAAATTCTATTATTTAAGAAGATATTCTTAACTTGTTCGTGTTTTTTAGTTAAAGTTAATTCTCTGAATTATTTAATTCTAATTTTCTATAAATAAATACAGCTCTTTTTCTTTTCCGATACGATATCGTCAGTTTAAAGTTCCGCGAAAAACGTTTCGCGCGATAATTGCTAAGACGTATATTTTTATGGCAAAACTATATCGCCGTCGTAAAAAAAAGCTTCTCTTATAATGGCGATTTTACATGTGCTTTTAGCTACAAACACACATGTGTGTGCGCGCGCGCGCGTGTGTGTATATATAATGCACCCTTGCTTCCAATACTAAATTGCCGGCAGCCGGCAATACTTTTATCGTTCCTTTTTACGGCTTCTTGCCCTCTAACTTCGTTTTTGAATCCGATGGGACTATAAAGATAAATTAAAGTGAGGCGACGTAGTAAAGAACTCCAGAACGGCCTATGTGCTTGTTAAAGAACTTTAAGGAAAGGAAGCATCCTAGTTCAAGGCAGTTCGAGGAAACAACGACGAGTTTCTTTATCTCTTTTTTTCTTTGAGTCTCAAGTCTATAGAAAATTGTACGTGCGAACACGTGTGAACACGTGTGAAGAGATGCTTGACGAATTTATTCTTTTTTTAATTCTTTCTTAGATCGCATGTAGACGTTTAAATAGAAACAGACACACGCGTGTGCTAATTCACACGCACAAATTGTACGTCAGAGAGAGAAAACGTTATAATTTAATGATAATGAAAGTAACAAATGAAGTGTCATTGCGCATTGTGTATTACTTGTAGTTTCTTCGCAAAACTTGAACTCTAAGAGATCCTGTGTTTTCATTTATTTCGTAGGAACGTAAGCAGAACGACCGAGCGAAGAACAACGCCGTTAATAATTTTCCTCACGCTACTGATAACAATGGACGCCAAGACAGTGGCGGCCACGAACATGACAAACGCGTCGTCCATCCTGGTGTCGACGCTCAAACCGTTTACAACGACGGAAGTAGTTTATCAGCGATTCGCCATGGAGCCGATGGATCAAACCGCGGTGATTGGCAGTCGAGTGACGCTTCCATGCCGAGTTCTCGACCAGAAAGGGCCCATTCAATGGACGAAGGACGACTTCGGTCTGGGCGCAGTTAGAAATCTCACCGGATACGAGCGATACTCCATGATCGGTAGCGATGAAGAAGGTAAGTATAAGTGGATGAGATTATCCCGGAAATTTGATTTTCACGCTCAAATTAATCCTCTATTAGTCGTGCGCTGCGCGCGCTTCCAGACACTGAAAATTATGCAAAATGCACAGTGATTTGCAATCATCATATGTAGAACTTCCTTCGTGAATTCTACTCATTATAGATTCCCTGGAATTTTTTTTTTTACCTGAAAACTTCAACTAAAGTCAAACTATTCATAAAATTTTTTTCATCCCTCGTTATTTGAAATTCAGAAAATAACTGTTCGTCGCGCGGCGATTGTTCTTTATGTTATTTTTCAATCCGCCATTTTCGGTTCTCGAATCTTGAACCACGAATCTAGAAAGATTTATTATTCTACATCGACAAGAATTGTATTTTTCACTAGTGGAACGTGGATTATTTCTTTCACTAAATCTCTATACCACATTAACATTATACATAAGCTGTGTATAGTGCGCGGCTGTATGTTTACACACGTCTAAATTCAATTTTCTTTGCCGCAAGGTATTGATTTTCTGCCGTGTGTCGAAAAAATGTAGGTACGCACATTCGCTCGGTTTGCCCGTGGTCTTTGAACGTCCGGCGTGAAAAAACATTTTCTGTCGCTTAGAGGTTTACTCGTTTGCAGTTGTAGCAACTTTTACGTGTAACATACGGAGAGAGAAAGCGAAAGAGAATCAGAGAAAGAGAGAAGGTTAAATACACAAGTATAAACTTATTGGACCAATAGCGAGGTATGTAGTGAGGCATAAACAATGTAAACATCGTAACAAAGAAGTGTAAAAACTGTAGAAAATAGTTTTCCCTCTACGATTGTGTTTTCAATCAAATTTAATCAAAAAAACACAGAATTGAGTAATATATTTGTTCAATTTAAATAATTTCAAGTGACACATACAATATTATACTGTGCTAAATTCGCTTAATACATTTAATTTAAAACTATCCGAGAGATTTATTCAATTAAAGCATTTAGATTATTAAAAAGAGTTAATGAAACGCTAAAACATAGGCTTTTGTCTTTATACGTGTATTTTTATCTATATTTTGACAGCTACGTTGTCTCGGAGACGGCTATCAAAAAGATTTATTTTGCACTTTCAACTTCTTTTTGTGCGAGAAAGAGTGACCCACTTTTCAGTTTTGCCGTGATTTCCGCTCTACCCTGCGTAGCACTTCCGAAAGAGCTTTTGTTGGCGCGCTTTAAAACAAAGATGAACCTCACGCTACTCTTGCGTCGACTACGTCGCATAAAGCCGATACAGTTCGCATTAAAAGCTAGTACAAAGTTAAATTAGTTTCCTAACGAGAGTTACTGAAAAAAAAATGCTCGCGTTCTGCACTCGTTATTTCTGCCGGTGTAGAAAAGTATTTACACGTGTAACGTTTCCGTACAGAAAACGGTCTTTGGGACGCACAAGATTCGATTCTACCATCCGTCGTGACGACGTTCCTTGTATATGAAATTTTTTGATATATGAAATTTTTCATATTCTCGCGGTTTAATTTAAAGTGTAATGACGGAGAAGCGACGGGAGGAGGGAGAGGGAGCGGGAAATAAAAAATTTCGTCCAATCAGTAAATTGTGAATCGGCCGAATGAAAAGGTGATGTTCAAATAAAGACCCTCCCGGAACGATTTCATGTCCTGAACTTCAACGGCACGAGAACGCTGATGATGTTGGCGTTGCCATCGCGAATAAACTCGAGAGACGCGAACGCAAATAACAAAGCACACCTGAATAAAATATTCTTACCACGATATCCAACAGTATATATAGCTGTAACAGACAGAGATAAACGGTAAAACGGTTAATGGAAAATGTATTTATAGTGTACGTTTCTCGATGTTGCGGAATTATTTAAATCGAAGAATATATGAAAGAATACATTTTTTAGAGTCGATATAAAACAGTGACATTAGAAAGAACATGTGAATACATATGTAACACGTGCTAAAACTCGTATCGTCGCGAAGCAGTTTATTAAAGAAACAAAAGTGAGAAAACGAGTGAGTAAAAATAAACAAAGAAAACATAGAATAATTTAAAAGAAAAAAGACGCTCGTCGCTATACTGATTCTCTTTTAATGCTACGACCGTCCATATATCGTGATAAAGCGAAATGTATTTTTTTCTTTTTTTCGTATGTTGACGCAGGAGGCGGAGCAGCGAACTGGTTTATTTCATCCGCTGTGTATCTGTTTCAACACATAGATTGTCTTTCGGCGTATCTTTCCGCGCCCGCTGCATTCGTCATTTAATTCCACAAAAATCAGCGCGCGGAAAGCGAAACGATTCAACGTTTATTCAATCAAAATTTGTAACGTGTTTCGCGAAGCTGTCCCGCTCGCGCGCATCGGCATATTGGAACCGAGTGTGTAGATATGTATACGGAACGCGGCGTTTATTTTTTTATTTCTATTCGTTTTTCGGTTATATATATATATATATATATACCGGACCGGAGGATTAGTCGCCGGTTTTGCGAAGATAGAGTGATCCCACGATATCATATCGTTTTCCCTATACCGATATTCCATTTCCCCGCACACATTCTCGCAATATGTTAAAAAATATTACATTGTGTTCGGCAGTATTCCTAACTCGAAAAAAAAGATAAAAAGAAAAAAACAAACGCCAAGTACATAAAAAATATACAAACCATATTAAAAAACTTTTTTTTTATATAAAAAACAAAAAAGAGACAATCAACG
>NW_018020584.1:3040401-3052030 GCF_002006095.1 Pseudomyrmex gracilis | reverse complement strand
GGAAATAACTTTTACGCGAAAAACACGTAAACCTACATACATACGATTTTCTTTTTCATATAAATTTCAATACGATTTTTCACGCGAGTTTTTTTTTTTTTTTTTTTTTTTTTTTTTTTTTTAACACGATAGTACATCGCACGTATGGTGATTGTTCGCCCGCAGGTGAAATCTTTTTCCGGAGGAATTGCCGACCTTTGCGAAGATCTCTCGCACAATTGCTGACGGTGGCGCATTATTCAAAAGTAGGATTAAGTACAAGTGGCACTATGTTCTTAAGCTGAACGCCGTACGTGCTTCGCGCGTTGGTGCGTATATGCCGCGGACTTCCCCAACAATCACAGTGTGTCAGTACGATAACGCTCGCGCGCACGTTTGAAATCCAGTTTAAGCCGAGGAACCATAATATACTTGTTGTAACTATATGCCGTTGCACGATGCCTTGGTCCTCGTTCATTCTTCTCTCACTGTATAAGCACGCCCCATCGTCTGTACAGCACGTACCACGGCATCGTCTGATTTCCATAAAATTATTGCAGGTACCTTACACCGCTCTCTCTCTCTGTGTAACTCGTCTGCGCGCGTGCACCCGCCCGCGCCTCACAATGTTGTTATATTTTAGTCAACATTTTTAACCCCCAGGCCACAGGCGAAATTTCATAATACGAAATCTAAAAGCAATCTAAAAGCTATTCGGAAGTCGAAAAAATTTGAACGACAAGTGCGCGCGCGCGAGACAAAAAACTAGATTTTACTCATCCCGGAGATTGATTACACCTGCGCGGGAACACAGTATGGAAATTTGTGACAAATGACGTGATTATCGGAAAAACGATTTCCAGTATTATTTTTAGTCGTTTAATTCGAATTAAAAGGAAGAAAATATGACAGTTTCAAAGCTTTATCGCGTGCCGTCATTTATGATGCAAATATTTACGACGAATTGCCAGAGAGTCGAAGTCAATTTTGCAAAATAACGTGTCAGGTTTTATATCGCTGAGCGATATAATTGACTGTATATTTATCTTATTAGGTTTGAAATAATTTCAATTCTACACGCGAGGACTAGGTAACGTGAAACAAATAGCAAACGCGCGCGTCACGTCTTCGAACGCGTTTCTCCGAGCAAAACACTTTCCGAACTATACTTGAAGTTACATATAGCGGCAATCGTTTTAATTGATCAAGATTTGCACATATCGCTGTACACACGACGGCATAGCCATAGCGCTCAAAGTCTTTAATTCGACGTCGTGTATGCCGCGGGCGGAGAAGCGGCTAAGTTTAAATTAGTTCCGAAACATTCGGTGCACGCTCCGATGGTTAATGGTTCTACCATAAGATCAATAGGATCGGCGGTGGCGGCTGCGGCTGCGGCGGTGACGTTGCGACGAGAGGAAGCGCGGGCTGTGCAGCGCGCCGCGCCGCGCTGCGCTGCGCTGCGATGCCGACGCTGCGCTGTCGCGCTTCGCCGCGGGGCATCCAGCTGCGAAACGCGCGCGTAGCCGCTTGACCGGATACCCCCACTGTCGTCGCCACCGCCGGTTTGCTTCTGTTACATGCTCGATATACCTGTTCTCTCCTCGCGAGCTCGGTCGCGCACGGCCAGAAAGGAAAAACGTATACACGAAGTCATAATTTCCACCTTGGACGATAAGACGCGCCTTGCCTCGATGTACGCGTTCGATCTTGCTGCGGCATTCGCGTGTAAATAATCCGACGTGTCTTTAAGGGATTCGATTAGGGACGCGCGGCGCGCGCGCGCGCGGTATCTCTCTTGGTATTAGAAATAGATTATCGCTCTGACGAATTTTTATTGCGATAACAGGTGACACGAAAAACGCGCGCGATTGCGTAAGAGCGGGAAGGCAATTCGGCGTTCCGGATATTATTGATTTCGTATCTTTCTATATTCCGGACGAACGATATTTACGTGCGCGCTTAAATGGATTTTAATCGATGAAGCGATCACGCTTACGGCGAAAGTGGTCCGGCTTTAACGAAGTATTAAACGTCAAAGGTTTCGATCAGATGCGGGCGCGATTCTGTTTTTTTTTTTTTTTTTTTTTTTTTTTTTTTTTTTTTTTCCGAACAAAAAGATCGTATCTCTCTCTGGTCGACGAGCATGAGTTATGCCTATTAATAAAAAGTTGCGCGTAAACCTGAACTTTAATTGTGATCCCTCGAGTTTGTTATATCGCAGTTAATAACGGCTATTGTTTCGACATCGTTTTATTGTGCTGGCTCTCAAGCGAACTTTTTAAGATAATTGCGTAAAGTTACATTTTATCAAGAAACTTTAAGCTCGAGTTAAAACATTTTCGATCAGATGATGAACGTATTACGCAAAGCAGGTCGGTATTTAATCAGTAAAGGATATACTCTTAATTTAAACAAAGCCTTAAGTGATCAAAGAAATGTTATTATCCTCGTGGCCTGACTGCGATAAAAATTTCCGTGGGAATTACAGCGAGGAGCAGAGCGATCTTTGTGTATGACCAGATCTTGCCTGACTACTAGTCTAGTCAATTAATCAGTCGATAAACGACGGCAATAAAAGTGCCGCTCTACTTGCGATAAACGCAACCTGTGTCTCTACATTATGAAAGAGTTTCTTTTCCATGACGTCCAATAAATAAAATATCGAGTACGGAATTCTTTCATCAAGATTTCTTCTTAATTGAATATTCATAGATTTACGACATTTCATAAACAACAATATGCGATCGTATGTCAGATAAAAAAGAAAGAATATTTAAGCTACAGTTTTTGCGATCACATTATTTTGATACCAAAAACTACATTTTTCATTATCTGTCTATCGTTTAAATTTTGCATTTTGCAGTTTTATTATTTATTAAAGAGCATGCGCGTTATTTACACGATATCGCGTTTACTTCGTTTCGTTGGCCGAATCGGGCCACAACACTTCGTGTTTTGAAGCGTTAGCAGAATTATGATGTATCTACTTTTTCCTCGAAAGATCCATTGAACGATTTAGCCTCGGCTCGCGTAAATTTATCTTGTATCAGAGGGTGTTCCAGTTCGATAATCAGCGACCGGATATCGCCACCGCGCAGGCTACCCGATATTAATTGACGCAATTATAAGCACAACGTTAATTCCGGCGATATTCGTTTCTCCGTGGATACGAGCGCGCGGAATTTTAAGATCGCTTGCAGAAGCGCACCGGCAACGGCAGCAGAAATGGTGGTCGGGCAATATCGGGGGCGCCCCAACCTGCTCGACCGGATCCGGGGCCGCTCCTGCAACGCGGCCGATTAATCGACCTTACCGGTTCTCCCGCGGTGTATTTTTCTCACCACCACTACCGCGCCCGCGAGCAAGATATTATATTCTGCCGAGTACACACCTCCGGTCGACATAATTTAAATCGCAAAACGTCCTCCCTCACCCGTGCCCTTCCCATTTCTGGAGATATCGCGAATTCTTATTCAGCAGATGTCGCGTCTAACGCGGAGATAATGAAAATGGGCCGGACTTTGAAAAAAAAAAAAAAAAAAAAGAAATCAGCTCTAATGAAATTATATATAATACATAGGTACCACGAAAAAAAGAGAGAGAGAGAGAGAGAGAGGAGAGGAGAGGGGACTTGAAAGATCAGCAAATCGCCCCTGCATAACTATTTTCCGTGCAAGTAAGCGGTTTATCGACGTTTCATTTAATCTTCCGTGAGAAACCGTAACTCGCGCGCTGGCTTAGGGTCGCTCCCATAAACGTTAGTGAAAATTAACTGAGCTTTAATTCATTCGCCGTTTCTTTCTAGGAAACAGAGCTAGGAAAAGAGATAGTGAAGTGATTAAATCTCGGTTAACTCTAAGTAATTTTTATGGGTACGACCCTTAGAGATGCGAGCAGATAAGACATAAATTCTCACAGGACATTTCATACCTATTGCGCATTTTTCTCTAGTCACAGGTTCTTTAATAAATATTCTCCCTTGGGGAAAGTTTTTCATTTTAATGGGTTACAATTATCTGATATTTAATATTAAAAAGTCGGGTGAATAATCTAATAATCGCATCCAATTTAGAACGAAAGTCTAATTGAGTAGTTCATTTTGTTGATATTTTTTCTTTAACACACACGTGAATCGAGAATATCACTAAATTTGCAATAGAAAATGTATCGTTCTATTTCGACCGCCATTGGATTGCCGTTTGATTTAATTATATTAGGTCTCGTACGTGATCACATGGAATTGCAACTCAATTAAGCATTTACGTACATGTATATATACACATATGTGTGTGTGCAAAATAATTGATTAGTAAATCGTACATATTCAACGTTAGAAAGACGAAATAATCAAATCCGCGTAAATGATGCAGTGATTGCTAACGCGAGTATAATATCGGGGCTTAATTCGCTAGAATATCACGATCGCATTATTTCGTTACGAATCAACATCGTTATCGCTGCCAAAATAATAGCGAGAACGAACATATGATAGCAAAATTTTAGCGAATTTCGAATCCACAACGAAACCGCGAAACGCCCCGTTTGGTTTACGAAAATCAATACGATATCACGTCGACATACTGGCCAATAATATCGAACTAGACCGTTGAACGGTAAAGGTTGAGTATAATTTCGTGTTCTGTCTACAATAGATGTCTATTATTGTCAAGTATTGTCCGTGTTCCTTTTATATTTTGCCATAACCATTCGAGGATGAACATATATGGACGCACGGATATAATTGGTTCAAATAGATAATAGCGCTCTACACACACTCTTGATGTCATCGCAAATATTAGATCATCGTTTTACGTTTCTTCTCTCGCGTGTAATACAACGCATATCTGATTAACGAGAACACAGCCAGAGATAAGCGCGGAATTACTTACGAGTTCGAAGTTGCATAATTACGTGTCGATCTTTATTATAGCGCTTTACTTTTTTTTTNTTTTTTTTTTTTTTTTTTTTTTTTTTTTTTTTTTGATTTGTCAAACAAATCTCGTTGACACGCGCTCGAAATGTTTCAATAATAAAATTAACGTTTTGTATTTATCGTTGACATTTTGTTAATTGAGAAAAGAAAACGAATGAAGATCCGCCGGTTAAATACGGTGGATCTAGAGCGCGCGTATGCAACTGCTAGCACGTACTACCGCAGCATGAAAAATTCAACCACATTTCGGCGCCGAGCTTTAAAGCACTTTTATCGAAATCTTGCCTTATCCATATGGTAATGTTCCACGAAGCGCTAGCAAATTCAAAGCTGCAATTCTCTGAAGCCGCACATGTGCGAGAACAGGTTGTGTTGAGCGTCAATCACGTATCAGACGCGTTTAATTAGCAATTGCTTGCGACCTTACGGACGTACGGTTGGTTTGTCGATTAAAGGATAACTAACGGAGCACAGTAGCCTACACCAAGGCGGACCAAACTGAGGAGGAATCCAAACGTTTGTCTCAGGTCTCCGGATTGTGATAAGATCTGTAAATAAATCAATTGATTCTGACAAAAATCAGCAAATCCGAGAAACGACGACAAATGTTCATTTTCCAAGTCGTACGTGGTTTTGTCGCAATTTTATGCAAAGAAAATACCTCAATTAGCATCTAAATGACAAGTCACAAAAATATTTTCAATGCTAAAAAGATTCAAACTATCGGTGTTTTCCGTGTAGAATCATAAAAATATGTATGTGTTTTATGAATACTAACAATATATACACACACATATTTCTAAGATCTTTTTTCTGTTTACATCTCCGCGCAATAATTACGTCGACGTCGCGAAGGATAATCGAGAAATCGATTATACTTGTCTCTCTTTACGATCGAGTCCGACCGGTCGGACGTTAAATGTCGTTTGCTCGCACACATCCCCTATTCATCCCCTGCCGCCGCGACGAAGCTCAACCACGAGTTCCAAGTGCGCAGCTATGCCCGGTTGTGCTTCCATGAAATTTACAGACGCGATTAATGTCACGACTGGCTCGTCCGGCAGGCGTTCGCTTGCCTAGAGGCCGTTTGTAGGCCTAACCGTTACTAATTTCGGAGGGAGTTATGGCCCCCCTCCCCCCGCTATTACATAGCTAACCTACGTCTAGCCTAGCGCACGTGGAACGTGTGTGTGTTCGTGTGTATGCACGTACGTACGTGTGTCGCGCATTAATGTGCATGACCGCCGTCGTCTTACGCGAAAAGCTACCGCCGTATTATTGACGGCGCGCTGATTTATCGCCGCGATAAAGACCCGCGCTCGCGTACAACCTGCGCCTCGTGAGCGATGTCCGTCGGATGTTATCGCTTGCCTGTTTGCGGCTCAACTCGGGCACCGAATCACCACCAACGGCCGCCGAATGCCGATATGCCAGAGTAGATAAAGCCGCGCCCGCTGATTACACGATTACTTCGTGCCGGGAGACCGAACCCCCGCGTCAGAGCCAACCTCTCGTCGACAGTAAACACACAAGCTTTTACGGGGGTGGGTTCGTTCGCCACCGCCGCAGCGCCATGCGAAAACGTATATCAGAGAACCACGGAAAACCCGTCGGATTACGTTTTCGATATTTTCGCAGCTTCCGCGCGCGGTTCGAGTTATCGAAGTGGAGGTGTGGTTTTTTTTTTATTTCGCTCCTGTTTTTTTGCTCGCCTCTACACCTGGTTTCCCGCGATGGGAAGCCGAACATCCGAACATTCGCACAGCAAAATTTGCAGCGTAATCGCATCGCGTGTAAAGACAATCCCGCGCTGTTAGTTAGGCCATGTGTGATTTACTACGTATTGCAATAAAGGCCGGTAACCGCGCGCGATGCTATCATCACGCCGTTTGTCTAGTTACAGACCCAACTGAGAGAGGAGAGGAGAGAGGAGGTGGGCTAGAATTTACCGAAACAACTAGCGCCGCGCGTTCCTGGTCAGACAATTAATAGCCTTATGTTAAGGCTATCTTGATTATGATGCGACGTACGTGATTTAATCGATTTATCAATGCACGAATATCACGCAATATGTATTTACGCTTTAAAAGAACGGAACTTCTGTAAAATGTGATGCAAAACTTAAAAGAAAATTTTAACCTCTTTGTTTTTCTTTTGCACTTATGTTATTGAACGTTACTATTTATTTTCTACTGTATCGAATCTTTTGAAAGCGTTTCGATATTCGACTACATTTTTCCATGCTCCTCGGGGAAAATCTGTTTGTAATATCCTCCTATATTATTCTTAGCATGAAAGTTTTCTGAACGCAATATCGTTCTTTAGTACTCCGGTTACAAATATGCGCTGCGTAACCTTTTTCCAGAAATATCCGTTTGCCTTGTGCACGATTTTTCTAAAACGACAATCTCAACTTATTCGACACATGAAACTCCCACGAACGTCAGTGCTCGACGGGGAATTTTTTAAACCGTCGCCATTTTTATGCTCTTTGAAGCGCAAAACGTCCAAGTCTTGCAACGCAGAAAGCCGAGTACCCGCATAAATTATGCATCCGGAAGGGTGAAACTCCTCTGCTGCGCAAACTTTGGCCTTGCTACGTTCACACAGGATGTTGAGTATGTATTTGTAAAATTTAACTGATATTAATGAACAAAACCGACTCTCTCTCTCTCTCTCTCTCTCTTTCTTTCTCCTTTTTTGTGCTTAGAAAAGCAGTGTTCAAAAAACCAGCAAAGTGTAGACTGTAGAAACGACGAGAGAGGTACAATGTACAAATATATGTTTTTATAACACACGCTCGCAAAGAGATGCGGCAATATCAATTATTTATTTACATCTTTCATATTATACGCAAACAATAATTTTATATATCGTTTATTTGTGTTTTTTATTGTACATATATATACAATATATATTACGTTTTATTGTCCCGCAAACGGTTGAATACTAAATTTTGATCGGTTAACATACCACGGAATTATATTCTTGTTGACCGTAACGAATTATAATTAATCGCGACGGTCTGCGCAGTATAATGTTCGTTTCTTGACTCGTGTAATTAAAATTAATTATGGCTGTTTGTAGCGCGCGAAGCGGACGAGTTAATTAATTGTTTGCGATGCATTGTTCTGTCGCATCAAGTAAGTGGTTACAGCTCTTCTCGTGCTTTCGCTGTCCAAAAGATCCCTAGCTCTTTTGTCCGGCTTCTCCTATGTTGTAACCTTACGTTGGAAATGTTCTCAAACTGGTGTAGAACGCGGACCTGAATTCCAATAGCGATATAAAGCGATCGTGCCACATCGTCGCAATAAAATACGATATCCGCAAGATATTTATCTCCAAAAACTGGACTGAAAAATTTATATATATATAGGCAAGTTTTACTGTCGCGATCAATAACGGCGACATTCGATAATTGCGAAAGTTTCGCGAGGTTTTGTTCGTTTCCTATCAAATATCCGCGAGGATTCATTATTCAAAAATTTCGGCGAGAATTTTAATATAATCAAGATCTGCAGACGCATACTGCTTTATCTCTATCTCCATCTCTCTCTCTCTCTCTCTTTCTCTCTTTCTTCCTCACTTTTGTCTGCGATGTCAAAGTTTTCCCGACGTATTATAATTTTTCATGCTTAATACAACAAACTTTACTTGACGCAGGTGTGTAGCATTCGTGGATCTCTTCCATAAAACTTTCTAACCCGGTAACACCAAGGTGCGTCAACATCTTCTAAATAGAAAGTTGTCGTCATCATTCATATCTCTGTTTCTTTCTTTCTGATCGGCTATTCGCTCTAATTCTCCACATTCTTGGAATGAAATGCGATTATCTTAAAGTAAAAAACAAAAAAAAACAAACAAACAAAGTGGCAAACAATAAGAGATGCGTGTTTACTTGGATAAATACAAAAAAGAAAATACAGAAAATAACATGTAAATGAATATATATACAAACGTTTATATATATTTATATTTTCAGAGTACACATGTTCCTTGGTTTCTTTTTAATAACGTATATCTCTACATTTTTCTTTTTTATTATCGTTACGATACGTCGCTTCAAAAAATAAAATAATGTAAACTATAAAACATTCTATAGAATAAAGATATTTTTAGCTTATGCGAAAAAATACTGATTGAAAAACACTGTTCAAGAATATCGCGCAACGTGCAGAGCGAGCGGTATTCTACTAAACTCCGGTTCGCACACAGATATATATATATATATATATATACACACACACACACACAGTTTAAACATAAAATACTATCATTACGTAACATTTCGGAACAACCCTGAGTAAACTTAAAAGAAAATTGTAAAATGTAGATCTTTCAGGAAAGTTATTTTGCAAAGTCCGCGCGATACCAGCTGCGCAAACAATAGCACGGCAGAGAGAAGTTTTGTTCGCAGCGCGAAAATTACCAAGTTACGTTCGTCGAAGTAAATTTAACTGATTACAACGACATTATAGATGATCGTCCTAACTGACATCGCGATATATAACGTTGACTATATCCAACGAAAGTAATTATCGCAGTATCACAGAAGTCTACGGGCGAGGGACGTACTGTGTCAAAGTTTTCCAAGTTTATTTAACGGCGAATCTTGAGAGTAGCGTTAATTGCAGTCGACAAGAAAGTGTACGAAAATGTATTGACGATGTTTCAATTGGCTTTTAACTATCGTGACTGTAACGGAGGAGAATGTGACTCGCGCGTGCGCGAATTACAATTGTATATTTTTCGCGATCCCGGTTTGTTTATTATATATTTGTTATATATTTGTTATTATGTATTTTGTTATTATATTTCGATGGATGTCACATAAAAATATCATGAAATTTAAACAAGCGTGCGCTGGACGTGTGCGTTAACTGCATCGATAATTTTGCATGTAAAAATAATGACTAAGATAAAATTAAATTTTGCGACGCTGTGTGTGTGTATGTGTGTGTGTGTGTGTGCGATATAAAATATCTTTACAATTTTAAAATTGATTTATTTGAAACTGTGCTAGTTGACGAGTTAAATCGCTTTTACATAATACCGCTCAATAAATTTATTTGATTCTAAAAAGTAAATTGATCAATGATACAGAGAGTGTGGAAATAGTCGAATGAATATGCCACTGCAGTCAAAATGAAATATAAAACTGTAAAAAAAAACAAAAAAACCGCTTTATCATTTAATGCAGGAGCGCTCGTCAATATTGCTCGCGCGACCAACACGGACGAGTGACTCGGCGAAGCTTTTCGCGTCACACTACACGAAATTTCCCAGAGAAATTATTTTCGATAACGTCCTGACGTTTAACGGCTAAAACATGCGGTATTACGAATAGCTTAACGTGGGGGAAGGTTTTACCAGGCGTAAGCCGCCCAGGACTACGCTAAATAGGTTTTGCAACAAAACTAAAAAAAACACACACACAATATAAAAAAATCATACTTAATTATTAAAGAATTAAATCAAAATTAACTACTAAAAATTGCTGAATTTAAAAAAAAATCTAATTATTTTTAGATAAAAATTATCACTTAGAGACAATTATATCACTTAGAGATTTATTTATCTTTGTATAATACTTTTCGCGTTGTTTTATATCTCGTATATAACAACAGCAATAAATTAAGCCTGATACCCCCAGGCGGCAGCCGCCCTTAGCGCATCCCCGCCTCGGACGTGCCACCGTTGTCAACCGGCTTTATCGCTAAGGTGCAATTTATTGTAGGAATTATCCCTCCCAGCACGCACGCAAGAGGAGACTGACAATTACATTTTTCTACCCGTGACCGTGAGCTGTCCCTTCCTGTCCACCGCACTTATATTCACAGAATCGTCTCTCTTACTCGTAGTGCTCGTTTTGTTCGCACGCGGATTCGAGATATGTATGACGTGTTATAGACAACGAGATGCATGCGTGACATCGATCTGCGAGAAAGATCGAGAGTACGGGATAGCTCGATGGCAAAGAAAAAAAGTGCCGATGTGCGAAAGAAAGGAGGAATTGCGCGCATACAGAGACAAGGGCGGGAGCAGGAAGAGGAGGGAAAAAGGGAAGGAGAGAGAGGGATAAATTGCACAGGCGACGCGGATTTATTCGAGCGCGATACGTTACCGTGATACGTGACGCGACTCGGCGTAAATCGACGAGCTCGCGATACTTTTTGAACGACGATGCCACTTTCGCTCGATAGACAATGCGAATTCTCGCGATTTGACGAGGAAATCACGGACGGTGGTAATGGTCGAAAACCACCGAGAAGTGAAACGAAAAAGAGATACGTGAGTGAGTGAGTGCGTGCTTGCGTGCGTGTGTGTGTGTGTGTGTGAGAGAGAGAGAGAGAGAGAGAGAGAAACTATTTTTCTCGCAGTAGAATGAACTCGCTCTAATTCGTCGATAGTAGTTATCAAACTGAATAGCTCCTGACAGTTTACGTGAATATGCGACGAGTTTAAAATAAAACCACGTCACGATAAATTCCATATCTGCGTTCCGACGCGACGCCGTAAGCGACTGACATATTCCACTGCAGTTGATATCGTTTTTTCGATCTTCTTCATTGTGTCCAATTCAGAGAGTGGATTATACACAGTAAAAAATTGTGCGTCAAAATGTAGAACTTTTCTTGTGTTACGACGTTTTGATTATTACTTCAATGTAAAATTAACATAATACTGATATGTTATTATTTTTTTAATCTTTTC
>NW_018020584.1:3037657-3040169 GCF_002006095.1 Pseudomyrmex gracilis | reverse complement strand
AACATTTTTTTTTTTACTGTGTATATATAATATAGATATCCCTTTTCTATATCATTGTACCTTACCGACCGGTTCTTTACTCGATTCCGGAATCGTATTTTCTCCTGAAACGAAATTAATATCCGGAAAAATCATTTATCCGCAATTTTTCCATCTTTACTATTACACGCGATCAGTAGAGAAGCGAGATCGGAATTAGAGAGCCGTGTTGATATAATTTTTATTCCGTGTTCATGAGAACGTGAATTTTGTTTTAGCCTACGTGAAAAAACTCGTAACAAGAGAATAAACGCCGAAACTCTACATCGTGCAAAATGTCAGAAATCGATGCTTACGTGTTCATCGTATTTTTTTTCTGCTTTCAGGTGATTTTTCGCTACACATATATCCGGTAGAACTCGAGGACGACGGCACGTATCAATGTCAGGCCTCGCCGACGAACGACGGACAGCCGGCTTTACGATCGAGATTCGCCAAACTGAGCGTGCTGGTGCCGCCGCACAAACCGAAGATCACGCAGGGCGATTTTATCATCACCACCGAGGATCGCGAGTTGGTCATCGAGTGCGTGAGCACAGGCGGAAAACCGCCGGCGGAGGTGAGCGCATGCACTTTTTTTCTTTTTTTTTTTTTTTTCATCTTTACGTACTATTTTTTTTATTTTGCGTCTCTTCTTCAAACACATCGATATGAGATTATCGCGGATTATAGTCCGTATTAATCGTGTCCGTATTAATCGTGTCGTGAAAGCAACCACTTTCGGCAATCGCGTCCGGAAACTTGGCAAATATCTCATGGGAATGGGCAGTGTACTACTTCGCGGATTATGCTCGATCGATTTTACGTCCAAGGCGTTGGCCTCTCTTTTTCCTCATTTTACGCGTTCTCGAAGACGTCTCTCTGTTACACGCATAGGCTATTAATCATAATTCTCGGAACAAAAGCGAGAAAAATAAAATTCACGGAGCTTACATATTTTCTCTAATAAATACTCTTCGGTAATACAATATAGCATGTGATACGTATATAAATGCTTCGTGCTAACCTTAGTATATCTAGAGTAAACGTGACTAGCTGAATTGTAGTCACTAGCCGGTGTCGTAAAAAAGGGATGAACGTTTGTATCCCACATATCAAATTGTCTTGTTTTCCTGCCAGATTTCCACACACAGAATTACAAGATACGACTCTCTCTCTCTCTCTCTTTCTTTTTCTCTATGATTAACTTTTCTGAACTATGTGTCAAGACGGCATGGCGAGCGGTTCGTGATTCGAGGCTGTTTTTGTCGCGTAGAGATAAACAGGTAGCTGAGTGGTCGGACGATGTCGGTGTTGTACTAACAATAAGCCCATTGAGCTTTCGTGTCTCGCGGAACTAACTGCTGGAATTGGCAACGTAAAAACGTACGACCCGATCCACCATCGTTATTATTTCCCGTTGGAAGCGAACTAGGAAGCGGGTGAGCGACACGCTTAGTAAATAGTCCCCGAATCTGCTCTGAAAATCTGACCGAGGCCAAAGCCACGGATCGCATTTCTTGTTACAAAGTCCACTCAGCAGAACGCGTGGTCCCTCGCAACAAAAACAACTTTGGATCACGCTCGGTGGCTACCCGAGCCCGAGATTTATGTAGGTTACTTATGTTCCTACACATCAAGCCTGTCAGTTAGTGCTACTTGCTCCTGCATTTCTCGCTCCATAAACGTATAAAATAAGAGAGCAAGAGAATTAACGGTTTAAGAGAGAAAGAGGGAGAGAGAGAGAAAAAGAGAGAGAGAGAGAGAGAGAGAGAGAGAAAATAACGCAACTTGAACTCTGTTTGTATTTAAAATTATGTAATAATTAGTTTGCTGTGCATACACACACACACACACAATTTTTAATTACGCGGTAAGTACGTGTAAAATAATATATAATCACGACGATAATCATGATGATAATCATGATGACATAATATATATATGGCATGCCGCGACACAATTATCCCATAACGTCATTGGAGAGAATGTATAAATGTTTTAATACGCGCCCAAGCCCTTCACCCCTCAAAGTGATTGCCTTGTGCGAAACACACGTAAAGCCCAGGGAAAAAGTTGTCGTTAGTTAGTTTCATGAGCTTGCAAGACGTGTTTCCATAATATTCGTGACAAAAGGAAGTTTATCCGCACATGAAAGAGCTTAAACTTGATGACTGCTCTGCAGATAAGAGTTTTCTATTACGCTAATGCACCGCCTATGAATTTCATACGGTGCTTTATTTTCATTCATTATATAGTTGAAGTTCGGCTTTGCGAGAGTGAGTTCTAACAACATCGAAAGTTATCACGACTGCATAACTTTTCATTGCAATTGCGCTTGCTAAGACGTTTTTTCGCAACAAGATGTGTATACATATACAGGGTGTCCCAGAATTGCCGTACAATCTCTCGTAGGCAGGTAGAAGGAGTAAAACTGAGTCGAAAAGTCCTGAACCATTTTTTTCTATTATTTATAATAAAGGAGTAATTATTG
>NW_018020584.1:3018275-3037617 GCF_002006095.1 Pseudomyrmex gracilis | reverse complement strand
GCTAATTGGCCTGATTTACTCAATAATTACTCCTTTATTATAAATAATAGAAAAAAATGGTTCAGGACTTTTCGACTCAGTTTTACTCCTTCTACCTGCCTACGAGAGATTGTACGGCAATTCTGGGACACCCTGTATATATATATACTCGCGATATTTCAAATCTATTTATTGATCCACTTTTCCTGATATTTTTGAAGTCGATGTGCTACTCAAACCACACTACACATCGTGGAATCATTAAATCAGTGAGGCGCGAGCAATTGAAACGCGAGACTCGGGACGTGCGCGCAAAATATATATCTCAGTAATAAAATCTCAGGAATTATATTTTTCCTACTAAACGAAAATACTGTCTGAAACAACACCATAAAACTATAAAATTTATCTGTATTATCAATGGGAAAATCTCCATCTGTTTGCGTAAACTTCCAGTAATATCTTTTTATTTGTAAAATGAATAAGCGAGATAATTTATTATCGCGAACAAGCCATTTATTACGAAATGTCTAATACATTTTAATAAGTGCACAAATATACTCTAAGGACGAAAGTAAGCTGTCCGGCACGATTTTTACTCTCCGATAAATATGAATCTCGACGGCGTTAGTGTTGCTAATGTATATCCAACCTAGCACGAGCAGCTAGTTAATCAGCGAACGGCGAAGAATTTAATGAAATTTGTTTCTCGATCGCTCGTGAACGCGTGCTTTTTAATTAAAATTATGCAAATCCATGATTAATGGCGCGACCGGGAAATCGACGCGAAAGTAATGATCGCGGAATATTTAAACACGAAAAAATATTCATTTTGAATGTGTTTTAGCGGCGCACAAAAAAAAAGAATACATTAAATCTCATTGGAGGTGATTTGGAACGGCGAGTCGGAATATGAAATATTGGCCAGTAAAATCTCGCATGGAACTGGCATAATTTGGATGGAGCACTTAAAAGACCAAAATGTAACGCTGCTATAAAACAGTAATAATTACTAGAATACATATGTGCACGTATAATAACCTTTATTATATTACTTTTTTTTATACTGATATTATATGTTGTCGATTTCACACAGTCTTCTTAAAACTGTAGTTCGTAGTATTTAATACATTATAATCGCGTAAATCAGCGAGAAACATAATTTTATGAGAGCTTAATTTTTGCGCATTATTCATTATTATGAAGTCACATTTGCGCATCTCCCATTAATTAAATCGATATTCTCCAACGTTACAAATATTATTATCATGGAAATAGACCGTGCTCAACATACGAATTTCAACTGTTCTAATAGTTATTATTGCCCATTGACATTTTCATCGATATTTCGATTGTTCTGTAAAAAACAAAGACACGTGTGTTAATGTTATACAATAGTAAAAAGTAAGTTTGTAATTTATATACATATCACATACATAAAATATAAATATGTAAATCATACATGTAATCAAATTAATCATTGGTGCATATTCAAAATTCATCTTGAGCTACATATGTCTTTGTTTTTATAAGTGCTGACGTTTGAAGTACAATTAAATTCAATTTTCGACAGACAGTATATTCGTAAATTTTTGAATTACGTTGTAACTACGTCCATCTCGGTTCAATCAAACAATGGGCTACCTTATAATCGATCAATGACGTGACTCAACGTTATCCGCTCGCGGAACAAAAAAAATGGAGCGAAAGCTACTCGCAAAATTCCGATGCATTGTTGGATCAGTGAAAGCGCTATTGCAAGGGAAAAAAGAATGGAGAGGGCTAATCACGCGATATCGTGCGTGAAGTTCGTGCGGTTTCATCGTGAAATTTTTTTTTTTCACTTATCGCGTGTAACATTATCACAGAACAAAAAAATAAAATAGCGAGGATATCAAAGAGATATAAAAATGATAAAAGTCGCAAAATAATAAATTTCAAAAATTGTAAATGAAAATTTTTTGTCTTGAATATTTCAACGTCAGACTTACTTCGAGTAGCGTTTTAAACAAACATTTGGCAAACGCCAAAAAAAAAAATCAACACTAAATATCCATTGTGCAAATACAAAACTGTTTGATAATATATATTTGTTCGCGGAAATCTGTGCTATAGTTTATGAACTGATATAGGCGACAAACGATCTGTCGTTACACCAGCATGCAGCATGTTTATATTTGATTTTTTATTCGCTCTCGTTATATTTGTCGTTGGAAATTTTTTGCAATATTCGTCGGTGAGTTAATAAACGCGTGTTATTGAACTGCACACGTACTTTCCGCTGAAAATTTTACATTTATAAAAACCAAAGTTTCGAAGCGATTATTCACTTAGCGTCGACGAAAAAAAATTTTTATTATTTAACTTAAATCATTTAATACATTTATTTAAACAAAAATTGAATATAGATAATATACTGTTGTTGCTAAAATCTAATTCGTTTATGTGATTAATTAGAAATAAGAGAAAGAGTAAACTCTGTGTGAAAAAAAATAAATAAATAAAGTGTCGACCTTTCCTCTAACTAATTGATGTGTGAAAGACAGCAATATAAAAACATTATTCTTAAATGTCAAAACGGAAAAGTGGCATCGAACAAGTTAATTAAATATTCGGTAGACTGCACTCTTAAAATTCTCGCTTGCTCTTTTTACTTTGCATTCTTTTTTTGCTGCGCTTCGCGCGTATCGAGGAGTTTACAGGAGATGAATAAAACACGAGGATTTTCCGAAATAATTTCCCACGAAGTCTCGAGTAACTACAAAGTCATCTCTTCTCACCGCGCATAATCTCGAAATTAATATTAAGCAGCGTTTAATAATTGTTCCCAAACACGTGACGTCTATTCGCCGCGAATTCTCACACAATTGTCTAAATCATTGTGTTCCGTTACACTTTCACTCTGATACCGTCTCTCTTTTCTCTTTCTCTCCCTTATCTCTTTCTCTATCTCTCTCTCTCTTTCTCACACCTTCTCGGCAACTTTCTGAAGTTCCGGCAACTTTCTATCGCATTGCGGCGGAAATTCCCCTCGCAAAATACCGCAAGTTCCCTTAAGATGAGATTTTAATATTGCTTTTATATTACCATATTATTGCACTTGTTGTATTTATAGATACTATTGTACGTTGATATAAGTGCGTTGAAATGGAGAGAGGATGGCAAACAAAACGTACAAAATATATATCTATATACACATGCGAGCAACAACCATTTATTGTGATTGCCTTGATTGATTCGACTTGAAAAATTCCGAGAATCTACGCGCGCGCGAGAAATAAAATCGAAGGAAATATTTAATAAATGCAGATCTCCTCGATTTTACGACTTAATGTACAAGCCCCGTCTCTCGTTCTCTTGGAGAGACGCTCGGTTGGCCGCTCCGTCTAAGCTCCGCCGATATTGCTGAATCTATAGCAGTCTTATCGGCCTTCATTAGGTGAATCGTACGGAAGAGAAAGAGAAAGCGGGAGAGAGAGAGATAGAGTGAGAAGAGAAGAGGAGAGAGAGATGGTGCAATTCTGCTAGAAATTCAGAGTCACCACAGTCGAATGCTTCGCAGCTCTCGCCATAATCCGATTTTGCTTCTCTCTTCTTCTTTCCTCGACTCCTCTCCTGCGCGCCTCCCCGTTTGCCTTTCAACTGATAACTAGTAATTAAACAGCTCCAACAACGGGATAGGGCATTTACTCGCGCAATTCCCGTCCCTCTACCCTCCACCTTTCTTCAACACCTTCTCCACTCTCTCTCTCTCTCTCCTCTCCTCCTTTGCGCACGCTCCATCACTATAACTACTAGCGTTTTCTCTCCGCCTCGCTGCGTCGCTTATTCTACATCCCGTAACTCCACTTTCAGAGCTATTGTCCATCGCGCGAGTGGTCCAGAGCGGCGGTGTTGGGGTGGGAGCGCGTGGATGCCCACGGGAAATTATTAGTTGTGAATCTATTCATCTTACCAGAGAAAACCGCTACGGGATATCCTGATACGATTCTCAATACGCTTCGTAATAAAGCTGGACTCGCGCGCTCGCGCGTCTCGAAATCTTTAGTCCAGAGGGCATCTAACCGCGCGTATTTCCATTGCTGCAAAGCAGAAAATGCAGAATGCATGCTTTGATGAAAACCATGCCAACGTAAAAGAGAAAAAAGAACTGGGAACACACTGAATGATTAAACACGAAACAGCACGTGTTTTTTTTTTTTTTTTTTTTTTTTTTTTGATAGAGATCAGTTCTAGAGGCGTATTTATTGGACAATATAAAACGAAGATTTAAACAATAAAAACTGGATCTCTTAGAGCGTCACGATCGTGACTGTGCGATGAATATTTTTTTACGGCGTATCATTATAGCCGTGAATGCTTTTTACCATATGTATTATATACATGGCGTTTAATCCGTACGGTTAGTACACCCGGTTTTATATTTCAGCAACACATTTACAATATTTTTTCTCTCGCAGAATGACAGAGTTAACATAAAAAATAATAGTACATTCCGGGTTAGGTGCATTGTGCAGATGTGTGTGTGGTGCGCGCGCGCGCGCTAGTGTGTATGTGTTTTATGAAACTTGCATATCTCGCTGCCGGAAAATTATAAGAGAGAGGTATAAAAAGGTGCGCTCTCCGATCTTTGTTCTTCGCTCTTTTAGGCGGATGTAGTTTGCGTGGTAATTTTTATTCGCACTCGTGACACAATAGTAAATGGTACTGCATCGCGGGACCGCAGAACTTCTAATTAGAGCGGACGAGATCGATTTCCTGCGGAGGGCGGCAATTAGAAAAGCGGCTAAACGAACCCGCTTCACGGAAAGGTGTCAACAAAAAGTGTATCCGAGCTGATTGCCGAGAGAAGAAAGCAAACTGGTCTGAATCAAAGCGAATTTTTGTTCGAGCGTTGAAAGTATCTCTGTGTTTGATACAACACATCAGATCGTACGGGTTATGTCATATTTTGAACTTTGAGATATGTATATTTATATGTATATTTACGTGCCACAACTTTGTAACAACATCGTCCATCGTGTGATAGCAATAGTATCGCATACTCTTGAACACAGTTTGTACGATACAAACTGTTGTTATCAGAGTTTTGATCTTATACATTGGAAAATTGATAACCAAAAGTGTGTAATATATTACACGTGTGTAACATATTACACACGAACTTAGAACGATATTTTAGGCGTTTAAGACAGATCGCAAAATTTATTACTCACGTTTGATAGATATCCTGAATATTCTAATCAGGCATTGCAACACAGCTATAGCTTCGTATCTTACGTGTAGCGTACAACAGAAATAAAAAAACTACAGAGCAAATATTAACATATCGTGATTCTTATTTAACAAATATAAAATATAGCAGGTGAAGAAAAAAAACAAACTTATCGAAACAATCACGAAACGCAAAGCGTTTTCTTCTGATATCCGCTCGGGAGTGAAATTGACAAATTGTTAATACACACTGTAAAAAAATAAAAAAATAAAAAAAAAACAAAAAAAAAACAATAGAAAAACAAAAAACCGTGCGAAGAGTGAATGAATCGTGATACGGTATCGTTGAATTCTAATCAGCATAGCGGCACTAGTATGTGGAAATACGATTATTGCAGTTGATCCCTAACGCGGAAGGACGCTGCGGCACTTGCAGCCCGGAGATCTCATATCGATAACAAACAGCAGGAACTCTCGCATGAGGTGTCTAATTAGAACCGATAAGCTTGATTTCCGCGACACGCACGCACATGCGCGTGCGTGCGAGTGAACGCCAGCGCGCGATTGTGTTTGAACAGGCCCGGCAGAACAATCATGTTACGGCATTATGCACGGAAATTCGTTCACTCGCAACTTCATTATTAATTGATCGCGCGAATCATATTTTGCCTAACAAATTTTGCAATTATCGATTTTTCTTCGCAAACAGAATCCATACGAAAATTTCGGACAAATATATATGATAATAATTAAGCGCTACGGAAACTTACGCTATAATACGGAAACAAATGCTATTTCGTGTGTTGCTTACACACGATGTATGCGTGCGAAGCAATAAAATTTTTCAACTTGGCACAAAATTTGGAAGAAAAGTCCGATTCATTCATTACTTCGCGTAAAAATATTTAAAAGTTTCGATATATACACACAACAATGTATCTGAATTATAATTTACCGTAATAATTTTTTAAAAAAACGTGGAGCCCGAACTGTTGTGAAGAAAAAAAGCTACAAGTTTTTAAGGTCCACGAGGGCACCATTATGGTAATAAAAGCATAGGGATTCCGGTCACGGGTCAATTCCCTTGCGCGGGTGTTTTCTCGAGCGACGCTATTTTTAACTGTAACGTTTCTTGCAGATCACGTGGATCGATGGACTGGGCAACGTGCTACATCGTGGCATCAAAACCACG
Source organism: Pseudomyrmex gracilis (assembly GCF_002006095.1). Lineage (NCBI taxonomy): Eukaryota > Metazoa > Arthropoda > Insecta > Hymenoptera > Formicidae > Pseudomyrmex > Pseudomyrmex gracilis. Next base: position 3,031,232 of record NW_018020584.1, on the reverse strand, counting down.
AAGGAGCTGTACGATAACGGTCCTCTGTACACGGTGAGGTCCGTCCTGCGAGTTATGCCACGGAAGGATCACGACAACACTACGTTCACGTGCCAAAGTCAAAACGCCGCGGATCGTACGCCGCAAAACGCCAAAATTCGCGTCGAGGTACGTGATGCCAGCAATTAGACTACTAATTAACAACCAACCCGGAGACTTACACAGATACGTACTTTAGCACAGAGTTTCCCTTGAGCTAATTATACAATGTATCAGAGATGTAGACGATAATACATTGAGAAAAAGTAATGTCATCGAGACCGGCGCGCGCGCGCGGCGTACAGCGAAAAATCAGAGGAAAATGAAACGAAATGAAAAAAGACGGGGGAAGATAGAAATCTCGCTTAAAGAGAAATAAAATCACTGCCTTTTACGCGCGCGCGCCCGCTCTTTTTACTCGCTGACCGGAGGAAGAAATTAACGCGAGTCGCACGAAAGCGTAGCTGGCAAAGGGGAAGGTGGCGGGGTAACGAGGGTAACGAGGCGACGTATAATAATTAACGTCGTGTCTTGAGAAGCGGTTAGCGCGCGCGGTAATCGCCATCCGTTGGCGCAACTTTCGTGCTGCGAGCGCGCGAGTACTTTGGCGCGCTCTCCGGGTACTACTTCCGCCCTCTTTTCTTCAGAGACGTAGACTCCATTATCCGAAGTGGCAAAAGGGAACAAATAGTTCCGTGGAAAGGGCAACGAAGCGAACTCGCAGAGATTTTGCCTGGCAGAACGTTCGAATTTGTGACGACGACGACGGTCGGCGCGATATTATGAACATAACGTGCCGCGCCGACCTGCAGAAAATTTTCTCACGAGTTATTACTTAACTCTTTTACGCCACACTGGATATATTGTCTCGGTGCTTTTCACGACTGCTAATATAAGTTCGACGTTAATATCGCCCTAATTGGAAGCAATTCTTACGCAAGCGAGTTCGAGCGAGATGTGACCTCGTATTTCCACGACCAATTTTTTTTCTTTATCACCCGCGCACGCCTCGATAAAATAACCCTATATATAGTCTCAATACGAAGTCTCACTTTTATTACTTTTTTTTTTTTTTAGTCTACAAGCTCTTTCGGTTTAATTTAAAGTCGGTTTTTTTTCTATTAAAAATATCGTCGTCGAAATATGATCACTTTTCCGATTGCTTTTTCGTGATCTGCTTTGGATGGGACATTTAATCAAAATGTCGTCTGATTGTCGAAAAATCACCCTCGATAAAGCTTGCGTTTTAAATGAGACGCGTATAGATGTGTAAATATAAGAGTGTCTCTCTAAAAGAGAGAAATACAAATTGTGAAAATTGAAATTTTACTTAATTCCAAAAAAAAAAGTGTGTATCGAGTTTGACAGATATATTACGAAATATCTCGTATTTCTCTGTGAAATATATAACGAACGCTTCGAAACTTTCAAAACGCGCGTGGTAATGGATATGCACCATTATTATTCCGTACTACGCACGAGTAGTACACTCGGGATAAGAGCATGACGGTAATATCAAATGGACCGTATTCGATTTCTGTGTGATAGAACATATAGGCAAAAAAAAAAAAAAAAAAAAAAAAAGAAACAGGGGGGAAAAGACGGAAAATTCGATTTACGCGTTTTGTTTTCAGGTGCGATACGCACCGAAGGTGTCCCTCTCGAAGATCGATCGCATCGTCGAAGGCTCGGAACTCAGGTTCAAATGTAGCGCCGAGGCCAATCCGCCTGACGTGGAGTACAGGTGAGTGAAGAGAATGAAACATCGACAACACACGCAATTGCTCGCTGACACGTGGAGAGATCCAATTGACTTGTATATAAAAGCGAGATAATGTTTTAGAGTAATTAAAGAACTATCTCTTTACACGCGCACGTAAAAACAAGTTTTGAAAGATTACCTTGACGTAAAATAGTACATAAAGCTCGTATACTTTACAAGGCAATCATTATTTAATGAAAACGAAGTAAACTTCAACAGTTTACGGTGGCTATACTTTGAATTGGATCGTTCACGTTGTTCGATAAGGTCAATATAGACTAGGGGTCACGTTTCAATATAGCTACTTAATAATTGCTCTATAGTTATATAATAATTAATATATAGCAAGGAAAATAGCCCGCACACAATAACGCACAAGATAACATTATTAATACATTATTATTAATCCACAAATGATGTTGAATCAATTTTTTTACGTGTTAAAAATTATTCAATTGTTTATCAAAAATGTTTAGTTTCTCATTCAAACTATAAACTCTTCTATTTTTCTTCTCTCTATTTTTCTTTCTTCTTATATTTGCTTGAAAATGTGATCTCTCAAGCTAAACCGAAACTTCTCCGTACTTATAGGAAGTGTATAAGATACGATTATAATTATTTAACAATAACATCAGATATCAGAGACTCTCATATCAGCTTTTCTCTCTTTAAGCTATCTGTTCGTCTCCAACGAGAGAACCCTAAGCTACTTAAAGTTTCCAAAATATCGATAGTTTGCTCGGTAACGTCGCTACAGGTGAACGACGCCGTCAGCGCATGCAGCAAGCGCGCGCGCGAGAGCGCGTAAGCAAAACGTGAGTCGCGTTGTTCGTACATTGGCTGCGAGCGACAAAGAGAAGGCGGATGATCGATATCCTGCCTCTACAAAGAGGACAATGTCAAATTCAGGACGGCGTTGCGCGCGCAACGTGTTAACCTGGGGAGCGCGCGCGCGTTTGCGGGTTTCACCTAGCGGACCCGCTTTGATTGCTTTTAAATTATTCGTTACGCAACGTCCCCGTCGGGGGAAAAAAAAAAAGAACCGTCTGTCCGATGACGCGCCGTATTAATTTACGAGATTATCGGATCGTCGCGCGCTCGAGATTAAATCGGGCGGCTCGTCCAAAATTGCCGACTCTTGAGAAAACTGCGCGCGCGTTTCACATCTGGAAAAAAAAAACATCTCGGTCTCTAACTTTGAAAGTAAACTGTTTTTGTGACGAAAATAAATAAATGATGGGGCAACGTAAACTCTTGCAACAATTTCACGCGTGTGCGTGCCACGTTAAGAGTTTCATCGTGTGTGTTTTTTGCAAATTAATTTGACACAATTAAAGTCAAAAGCAACGATTTCTTTTCGGTAAATTTTCTGTTGCGGACAGGGATTTAAAGTTGCGACGTTTTTCCTAAACATAAACCGAACAAAAAGCTTTTACACGGATACAAAAGCTCAAAATCGAGTTGTTTTACACAGTAAAAAAAAAAATGTTAATTTTAACATTTTTTGCATGTCCCAGGAGGTCCACTCTAAATTGTAAGTTAAAACAACTTATTCGTTGTGAGTCACTTATTGACAAACTAGTAAAGTTAAATAATTGACACAATACTTTACATTTATATTTGTNTGTTAATTTGTGAAGTTAACATAAATTTAACACGTGAAAAGATTAAAAAAATAATAACATATCAGTATTATGTTAATTTTACATTGAAGTAATAATCAAAACGTCGTAACACAAGAAAAGTTCTACATTTTGACGCACGATTTTTTACTGTGTAGTCGTGGCCGTTCTTGCTCCAGGCGTACTATGTGTGTTGAAGCTGGAAAAAAAAAAAAAAGAAACTTGACCAGCTTATGGCGATTCACGGATAATAGGATAGACGGAGAACCGAGTAAAGAGCAGCCGCATTGTAGTGACGATAACGAACGTTAGTTGCCAGGCGTTTTAACAGCTTTTTGTAGCTTCCGTAGCTCTTGTAGCTTTTACACTCGTCGTCCCGTTTGTAAAAGTGATTCGAACGCGAGAGTAAACTGAGACAACAAGAGAGAAACCGATGACGCGATTTCCGTTTGCCTTTACACGCGCGTTGAGTTAACAAATGCGCTTGTAAATCGTCATAAAGTATATTGTACAGTTTTTGAATGAGCAAAAACATTTTTTCAAGAAAAACGTTTTCGTAAAGATAGAAAAAAAGAATTGGATATATAAGTTAACTCGTTGAGAATTGTGCAATTTTGCGGGCGTATGCACAAAAAACTTTTGACAATTTAAAAAAATATATATATATTAAGCGGAATGTGACAAAATTTTTTTCGGAGTAGAAAATTGTTTTGTTCAACTCGAGATGTCTTCCGATTAGTGGTGTTCGAATTGCGTATTGTTCTTGCTCGAACACCCGGTAGAGAGAAGTACGCGCGGAAGAGAGTTGATCTTTAGCGGAAGATACGAGAGATGACCTAGAGACACCTCAATGTTTATCGAGTCGTTATGGCACGGTGCTCGCGCGAATGTACGCTGCACCGCGTTTTTCCCGGCATCTTTGCGAGCTAAATTGTCTGTCGGACGGCCCCGATAAAATCGATCGCAACGCGAGAAGAGAAGTGGAAGTGAACCAGTGAAGAGGGGGGGAGGGGGAATTTGGTGGCGGTGGTGCACACAGTACACGGTCTCTCTCTCTTAGAAGACACACGAGCACCCGGTAAGTCGTCCCAGTTCGATTCGGGTCTCTCTCGATTTTCTGTCTCTCTTCCTTTCTCTCTCTTTCTCTCTCTCTCTCTCTCTCTCTCTCTCTCTCTCTCTCTCTCTCTCTCTCTCTCTCTTTATTCTCTTCCGCTGATTGTACGCGAAGGCCGTTTCGCCACGGTGAAAAGCGCAGTCTGCCCTCGCCCGTTTATTACCATTCGAAACGACGACGCCGAGGCTCTTTTCGTCGATTGTGCGGCCAAACGATGCTCGAGATAAATCGCTCGGATCCTTCGAGAGGACGCCTCGGCTGGCAAAAGTCGAGTGGCGAGAGGCACTTCGCGGTTAAGAAAACGTCACAAAAGCACAGAATGTCTTTAAACTAACGTTACAAAATTCACGGGCGGGTATTCTTCTTTCGATCGAGTCTACTAAATCGACTTTTGAAGTATAAATACATACCGAACTACTTTTAGCGCTTTTAATAACAGATTGTAAAAATCGTGTTATATAAAAATGAAATTTAAAAAATAATAAAATTCTAATGAGCCTGACCGTTTCGAGTTTCGATAGTATCGCACTCGTTTTCTGTCAGGGGAATTGGAAAATGTGTAACGAAACACTTTAATCATTTTCCAATTCCCCCGACAAAAGGAGCGTGTTAACATCGAAATTCGAAGCGGTTACGTTCACTAAAATATCATTTAAAAAATTTAACTTCTTATTAACCTTAATCAAATTTTACAATCTATTAAAAAGTGGCATACGCTTAGAAATAGTCTATAATTAAAGTTTTATGAAGTACATACACGTGTAGCAATTAAAGACATAAATCAAATATCATTTAAATTTCATGATATCAATTTGAATATATTCTGTCGACATAGCAGATTCGGAGCAAAAGAAGTTCTTATTTCAACACCAAGTCGCAGAAATATAATCGTACGGCTGCAACGTGCGACCATTAAAAAGTCGTATTGATCCGGAGAGAGAGATAGGGAAAAGGCGACGCTAAAAAAGTTACAGGAATAATAGTAGAGGAAAATGCGAGTTGTGTGCGGGAAAATGTCTGATAATCTGTGAATTTTTGGCCCATTACTAAAATGGCTTATTATTGCGTTCGCAAATATTTCGAGTTGTCGCGCGAAAAAGAAAATTGTCTCTTCCTTTTTAGGTGGTTTATTAACAAGAAAAAGTTAATCGGAGATTACACCACCGAGATGATTCTCCACAACGCCACGCGCGATCTGCACGACGCAACTGTAAAGTGTGAAGTTTCCAATGACGTCGGTAAAAGCGAGGAGAGCCAAACCTTGGACATAAGATGTAAGTGTCAAACTTAATTTCTCGCACTTCTTATCTGAGAGAATAAGATTTCAATATCGCTTACTCGGTTTTTTTTTTTCTATCTCTAAAAACATCGTACAAAAATTCACGTAAAAATGTTACAGCGTTAATTTCGTTGACGCGTCTGAAAAAATAAATTTCTAGTTTTGCTGCTCAAAAGCGTCGCCCAAGGCGCATTGTCCGCAGATTAGAGGTAAAATCGCGTAAAGATATAAAATAGAGCATGTGCCCGTGCGCGCGTGCTGGCTCTGTTTCCGAGACCCCCGGAGGTAAGAGAAAATTTCGCCTTATCGTAGAGCACACTTTGAAAAAGCCGTCGGTATATTAAAGGTGAAAATCTCGTAATGATATAAAATAGAGCGGAAACGCGTACTCGCTCTCTTTCTTTCTTCTTCCTTCCTTTTCCTCACGAAATAAGCCGTACCCGGAATAGACGGCGATAAGGAAGTAACATTTTTCCGCAAGTTCATTTCGCGGAACTGACCCGGAGGTTAAAATTGAATTTCTTCAGACGGCCCGCAGTTTCGGCACCCGCCGGTCTCCGTGGAAACCCGTTTCGGCGCAACGGAGATCTTGCAATGCGACGTAGACGGGAATCCAACGCCGGAGATCCTGTGGTACCACGAGGACACGGAGCGCATGGTCGCCACCAGCCCGAACATAAGCGTCTTTGTGAGCCCGGACACCGCCGGCCGTTACTACTGCAAGGCCCGCGTGCCCGGCTTTTCAGAATTGACCGGTTACGCCAACATCTATATTCGCGCCCCGCCGAGTATAGTGTCGCAAAGGATCCAATATGTGCCGGACGAAGGAGTGGTCAAGGTGCGTTAACTACCCAGCAAACATCACGTGTCAGCACGCCGTGAAAGCATGTCATGTGAACAATATATTGGTACAGTGTTGTTCAGTGATGCCACGCGTTGGTATGCTAGCAAATTGATATCATGACATGCTAAAAATAATGAGATAAATGACGACAGAGGTCGACACTTTTCAATTTGACGCATATTCTGCTTGCACAAAGCTTGCATAGAGTGGTAAGCGTAACGTGTCATCGCGATGCTTGCTAGATGAACTTGTATCTGGCAATCACAGAGACATCACGCTTTGAAAGCATGCTTGCATAATACCGGCATGTTGCCACCATTTTGTTTGCTGGGTATACTATGTTCTTCCGACCGACGGACGGTGTGTGTCCTTCGTCGGTGAGCGATTAAATGTATTATCAATAGCTCGCGGCAACGACGACGCGGCGACGGACACACGACGATCGTCGTCGCGCTTATCGAGCGTATAAAGAGACGCGCGACCTCGCGCGTAATTTTCTTGAGTGCCTGCCGCCGTCCTGCGCGCGTATCATGAATTATTATTGCGCGAAACCAACCCCGCCACCTCGGAAAGATCTTTTTGAGTCGCGAGCGGCAGTTATCAGGAAGCACTCAGTATAATTTACTCTAGATAATTTAGCTTTATTCGCGATATGAAAACACGCCATGGAATTTATCAAGCTGAATATATCAAATGTTGGGCGTTTTCTAAGCAGCTTCGACAAGCTTACTCGCGTGAAAACGAGAAATGTTCCTATATACAAAGATACGCGCGTCCGATTGTTGAGTTATAAGTGTTCGACTTCAGTTTTTTTTTTTTTTTTTTTTTTTTTAATTGAACACGTACTCACTGTTTTTACGACACGAACTATAATTCCTCTTCAATTCTTTAATTTTACTTCTTGTTTCTTTTATTTATTTTTTTCATTTCAATTCAGAAAAGTGTAAGGTAGATGTGTTTGCGCGGACAGTATATTGGTATGAATTTTTTCCCTCGGTTTCAATATAGGTGAACTCACATTCGAAACTCGTCCAAGCGTTTTCGCTAACGCCATATATGCCGACACACGGACGGGCTCGCTATGATCGTGTGCAATGCCATTCCCACAAATTTTCTCTCTTTCTCTCTCTCTCTCTCTCTCTCTCTTTCTTTCACTACTTGAAACACTTTTACAAGAGACAGAGGTGCCGGTTGACGAGTACAAATGGGGGGGGGAGAGGAGGGTGAGGAAGCGCGAGGGGTGCACTCGCGCTTAACCGCAATTTTTTTATTCCACCACCATTTTCCCCGATTTGCTTCCCAGGTTAAGTGCACGGCGATATCCGTGCCAAAAGCGGAATCGGTGGTGTGGAGCTTCGCCGGTCGCGAGCTCAATTTCACGTTGAACAATACGCCGTTCTACGTGCAAGAGGAATACACGGCCAACGAGGTAGTCAGCACTGTCACCCTGCTGGATCCAGTATCGACATATTTCGGAGATTACAACTGCACCGTCACGAACAGCTACGGTACGGATTCCGTCATCATCAAGCTGACGGCGCACAGTAAGTTATTTATCGTACATTTTCATCTTTGTCGCGCGCGCGCGATCGCGCATCTTATCTGCGTTAATAAACTTCCGAGGATCCGCAACGATGTCTCGGATGTTGACGGTAGTTCGCGATAAGAGCAAATTCTATTTGGTAAAGAACGAGATATTCTCCGTAAAAAAATCCATAGTTCTTCCGTAGTGATTTTTCAATTTTTTTCTACTCTTCATCGTTTCAATTTAGCATTTGGCAATATTTTGATCAATTTAAATGTGACAAAACGCGAAAAATTTCACATGACTTTCACTCGAGAAAATAATTCGATATTCGCGAGTTTTATGAGAACCGCGATGTGTTATACACTCAGAGCAACGTATTTAGATTCGGGCCGTCATCTTTTCTAATAATAGCGAGGTATATAAGTAGAGTGTAAAATATTCCTGGGATAAAAAGTTAGACGGAGCCATCGATCGCGTTGCCCAGTTCTCACAATTGAAGGACAATGATGTCGCAACAACATTTTACGGTCACACGTTTCATCAGAAGGTGATAATCAGACAAATAATCGCGTAAACTTGCATCACGTCACCAAATAATCGTTAAACTAAACGAACAGTTTTACGAGCGCGATGAAAGAAGAAAGGATCTTAATTTTACGATCGGATGATATTAACGATTCGGAGAAGTCGTGTTTGCTCGTCACGCGTGCGCACAATATACGGGTTTATTGAGAGCCGACGAAAATATGTTTGACTATGTAGAGATGCGTGTGTAAAATGTGGTCGTACGTAGTTCGACACGAATATTTTTCTATTTTTTTAATCCTCTCAAATATTTTTGTCGGGAATGAACTGAGATATTAAATTGAATAAAACTTTAATAACGAAAATAAGACGGAGATAAATGTGGAGATACACAAGCGTACACATTTGGTTTCCAAATTTCTCTTTTCTTTGATTTATTTGACTATATGTAGAAAGAATTATAGATAGATCTGCGGCGAAATCTGACAGCGAGAAAGGGGGAGAGGGAAGTTATTATAAATCGATTCTCTTCTCCAAACAGATTGAAAGTATGCAAAGTAGTTTAAGGGTGATTAGGCGGTTGAAATACTGCCAGAGCCTCTTACTGGCATACATATATATATATATATATATATATTCGGAAGATGACGCTGCCGAAACGCGTCGATATTTCATGCATCTATATATTTAAAGATCAGATAAGCGAAGTGTACTTCTCAATACTTCGCTTATTCAGTGACTGAAAGTAGTTTTGTTTTTCTTTCTTTTTATTCATCGTAAAACATTCGAGTTTTTGTTTCTAAGAGCCATTTACTTAGAAACACATCGGGAGAAATTCAAACGTGTAGTATAATGCCTTTTTAACAATTCCGGTGATTCCAATCTGTTCGCGATGAAGCTCTTTATATGCTTAACAATGCCTTGGAAGATCACAATTTGTAAGAGTAATGCGACCGCAGCAAAACGCTTTGTCGTCGCCGTTAGTGCTTCTAAAAGATCAGAGAGATTTTAGATCAGCTCATTTGCGCAGCCAGCTCTCCGGTTAATGATTTGCAAACTACTTTAACCGTCGTTCGCGATCAAATAATTGTCTTCAATAAGTGAGTTGCCGTTAATGTTGTATCAAACGTTATAGACTTCTCGAGTCAAAAGTTCTTTATTTCTCCGCGATCGCTTGAAAAATATCCCAGTGAAAATTTATAAAAATACAAGATTGCACAACGCGTGCATGAAATAACAAAGGTTAACTGAAGTATATATTTTGATACATTCTGTCTCGTGACAAAAGATATCACGTTTAGTCACGTTTTTAAAGACACGTGACTAAAGTAAAGTCACGTGACTGCATTGCGCGTGAACTTGGCGCGAGGCACTACCGTGCCTCTTGATTTCCGATACGGATCACAAAACTAGATGTACATACGTATCTACAAAACACAAATATTTAAATAAGAAATTTACATCAAGCATTAATTATTATTTAGAAAAGAGCATTGTAACTCTGACGCTACTCGTACTCGATTAGAGTTTTGAGACGCGATATTTTTATAAGCAGCGCGCATCGTTCTTCATCTGGCAAACGAGATTTTAACTAGGCGTGACGCTTAGCGTTGATTCCAGTCGATTGGCAACTGATCTTGATCATCGCCGGGCTGGTTGTCTGCGTGATTCTTATTGGCATAATTGTCATGCTCATTGTACAATGTCGCGATCGCATTAAGCAGCCACGACCACGAACGACGCAGGCACAAGAGACCGATATGCGTGAGTAATATCGCATTTTGTTTTCCACTCAAATATGCTACATATGAATATAAACTTACTATCTTTATATAAATATGCTATATGTAGATATAGTTATCAAGATAAAGACGTCTCTCTTTCTGTTTTCTTTCTTTTTTTTTAAAGAACTTTCGTGACACGTGTTTATATGTATATATCATCTTGCAATATTTTTTTTTTTTTTTTTTTTTATTGATACAGAAGAGACCGATTCCAACGCTGATCGGTACAGAGAGAGCGACAGGAGCAGTAATCTCTCGGATGTCAAAGCAGACATTCGAGCGGGATCTAGTGTCAGCAACGCGGAAAGTGTCACGGCACTTGACAGCGAAGGCGAAGGAAGTACGAGAGGTGTTAACGCCTTGGCTCTTGCCGGTCCTGTGCCGAACCCGTTATCTGGGTATCGATACAGCGCCGATTACACCGAACCCTCCTTCCCGCCGAAAAATAACGTAAGTTGTTTATATCAATCTCTTTCTAATGATTATAAAATATTTCTAACAAACACACGAAAAAGTTGAATTTTTTTCAATAAATCTTTGTTGTTGTGTTTCTTTGCATGTTTGTTTGTTACGACATTTAAAAAAAAAAATAGAATTATACGTGTGTTCTGGTAGGATGGTAGTAACAATAACGGTTACGTACCATATGTTGACTATACTCGCGACTACATGCCACCAACGACACAGAGCGCCTCTCGAGAATCCTTGAGCAGGATACCGTCAGGCGGTATTCTGTCATCGAAAAAAATCGGTCTTAGCTCAGCCAATCTGGGCACCTCGACCCCGCAGACCACACCAGTGATCGATCCACGATTTTCCGCGACATATGGCAATCCCTACCTCAGGTAAGTGTCGATACACGTGATGTTTTTTTTTTTTGTTATTCTCGGATAAGTCAAAACCTCGATAAAAAATTTTTATTTATCCAGACAAGAATACATTACTTTATTATTACGCAATATCTGATTTCATATTAATTTCTCGTTCATTCTTATAAGTGCGAATAGAATAATATGAAATGTAATTTAACGAATATTCTGCATTATTAAACGTATCAAAAATATTGTAACTGCACACGTTATAATTTACTACAATTACATTTTACGCGAATTATATGCAATTTTTAAATTTGAAAAAAAATAATAGAATAATGTGAAATATTATGCGTATCGGGAGAGAGAGGTTTATATTACACTACAGAGCCGTGTTACAATATTTTTCACTCGTATTCTTGAAATCTAAAGTGTTTGTTTGTATATTATTGTAATTGTTTCGTCGTTTTTTGACGCGAGTTTATCCTTGCTATGAGAAATCAACTCCCGCTCAATCTGTAGAGGATATAATAATTTTGAATGATGTAACCAAGAACTCTCTACAATGTAAACCGAGAGAAAATATCTCTTTGTTCTCGGTTGTTACGTTCGATCAAGTTCCAAAATTTCTGAGAGTGTCAACATAGTCACCAAGAGCCATAGATTGAGCTTGCGCGGATGCCTCCGACTAATTATAATTGGCCCGTGCCATTGATCGGCCGTGGATACCTTAGGCGGCGTCACGTTCCGTTTACGTATACGATGCGAGGAGGGCGTCGCGCGACGCTTGTCATCCCTGTGCGCGAGAATCTCGCGCCGTACGTGCCGGGAATGCGTTCATCGCAAACGACTAAATTAGATATGAGAGCGGAACGCGGTTTGTGCGCCTCGCTCGGGAAATGCTCTTCTACCTTAAAAATATTATGCGGAAGCTTGATGATTAAAAAATCACCCAAGAGAAGAGAGAAAAGGAAAATTTCTCGGAAAACAAAATGAAAATTTCGTTCGCTCTAAGCTCGCGTAAATTCTGTTTATAATAACCACAAGCCTCGCTGGCTTTTTCTCTTCCCGCTTGTTCCGAAGAAGAAAATATTTTTTTTAATTCTTGTCGTTTTATTACGATGTATACAACTTCGACGATCGCATCTTTTCTCAAAATCTTACATCTTCCTCGAGCGGAGAATAATCTCAAAGAAAAGATCGCGAGGCATCTTCGCCATTGTGTTTAGATACGAATGTCTACGCTTCACCACTCCCGCATTTGACTCGTGTGTGTTCTTTACTTTTCTTTCTGTTTACCCATCTTTTTCTTGTCAGAGATACAAATAACGGTATAACAATTTCGCGTGTTTTGTTTCAATTTAGATCCGCGTCCGGAACTGTTTCTGCGAGTCGAACAGGTTTCGGATCGGAGAAAATAGACGTAACTTTTCTTCGCGGTTCAAGTTTGAGTCCGAGAGAGAATACGGAGTGGGAACTCGTTACGGCTACAGTCCACCCGAGTCGAAATTTTGATGCTACTTTCAAACTTTTGAAGATACTTTGAACCTATTTAACTGACCAATATACTTATTTAAACCTACTTTGACACTTATATTCATTTACTCCTCTTTTGAACCTTTAATTCTATAAATTTTACGTTACTCCTATTTTGAACCTACAAAACCTA
>NW_018020584.1:3000740-3018190 GCF_002006095.1 Pseudomyrmex gracilis | reverse complement strand
CTAACTTGGAGAAAATGGAAATTTGTGACACTTTTAGGTTGAAAGTAGGAGCAAATTTTATCCTTGCAATTGAACCTACTTTACTATCGTAACTCCTATATATAGTAGAATGAGAGGTTCATCAGAGAGTCAAAATTTCGACTCGGGCAGATTCGCGGTTATAACGTAGTTATAGAACAGAAGCTGTAACCGACTGTCAATGCGCGAGAATTCTCTGGTCCGATATACCTTCTCGTCGAGCGGAACGGAGAAGGGTGTAACGGAAATTCGTGGAGACACGTCGTTTCGCAACGAGACGAACCTGTAGCGAAATCGAAACTTTGAAATACGCTCTTTTGAAGTAGTTCGCTTTCAATTTCATGACACGAGGACGTTCACGTAGCGAGAATGTTAAACATTCATGGTGTACGCTCGAAACGTTACAACGCGATTGTGGGTCACATTGCAGATATACGCTACAGTCGCTATTTGTATCTCTGTATTTCTCACTGCTTCCTTTCCTCTCTCTCTCTCTCTCTCTCTTTCTCTCTTTTTGATTTGAATTCCAACGCAAGAAAAAAAAATCCGATTTCCCGTCACTAACTCTGCGTGTCTTTCTTACAAACAAATATAGAATGTCAGCGGCCGAGCAGCTCCGACACGCGCCGCACACAGCCGTGCCGGGAGTCACGCCGGCACCGCCGCCGTACACGCAGGCAATGAGAATGAATAGCTTGAATACCTTGAACGGCGCTGGCCCGCAGGTTGGTACAATGGTGAATGTATGTCAAATTCCTAAACGTAGTTACGCCGGAGTGTTGCGGAGCTTCGTGTGCAACTTGGAGTAGGTCGGGTGCAAACTGTCAATATTGCATAGCCATTGCAACTGCGCGCGCGCTACTTTTTATTTTGCGCAACGCTAATCCTTTTTCACGTATATACGGCCATTCCAAATCCAGTCGCACCTATTTCCCGCTCCGTGAATTGTTTTGCTGTCTTTCGCGAAATGTAAAAAAAAAATTAATGCTCCACAAAAATTGAAAGTATAAAAATGTAATGATAATGAAGTAAATTTCATTTAGTTCGATAAATAAACTTTGCTTGATACTCTGAATTAGTAAAATAAAGCTAAAAATGCATAGTACTAAAAAATGTATGAGTATATCGTGAATTCTCCAGTTAGAAGTATGGATTCTATGTTTCTGAAATTATAAAAGCTTAAATTGTGTGTGAGTTCTTTTTTCTGATTTTTTTCAATCTTCATTAAATTCCGAAAGGTTTATATTTTCAAATCCACTTTTGTACCTTTTTATGTCATTCGATATGTTATTTTCATATGTATTATTATTTATTTGCGTTTAACCAGACGTTCACAATTACAATTCGGACGAAAGAATGAAAAAATACGAATAATAAACCGTATGCGAACTATTGAGCAAAATAATAGTGCATACTGTCACTAAAACAGGTTTGCACATTACAGGGAAGGGAGCGCTACATAATTATCAACATGAAATATTTCCGATTTTTCTCTTCATGTCAGCAGAGAAAACGCTATAACGGATGAAATTTACATTACGTAGTTTCACAAATTCTTTTATTTTCCAAAATGAGAAAAAATACGGCTTGTGCGATTTTTTCGTTCGCATATTACTCGCGCTTAGTGTTTTTCATATTGAATAATTCAATTCTTGTGCTATTTCAAGCTTTATAGCTTAATGGATACAGGTGAAAATATTAACTGAAACATTTATATTTCACATTTCTAAAGAACTGATATAATTAAATGCGAATGTTATGTACATATTATTGTAACATTATATATATCGGAGAAATATTAATTAATAAACGTTCAAATGTGACTGTACGAACCAATAAGCGCGCCAAGATTTATATCACGAGATAGAAAAGAAAGAGAATATAAAAAGGCTATATATTATTATAATTAATATTTCTCTTTCTCTTTTCTTTCTTTTTTTTTTCTCATTCTTTCTTTCTCATTTCTTCGTTCTCATTCTCGCGAAAAATGAGAGACTATAAGAATCTGCAAATAATTCATTCCTACTTTGACATTTTTCTCCGGACATTTTCATCTCGAGCAACGATAAAAAGAATCAAACAGTTATTCTGTACCATCTCCTCTCGAATCTATACAAATAGTCATGTACGCGCGCGCATATTCTGCAGAGAGCGTTAAGTTTCTTTCTTTTAAAAAGCACGAAAATACTTAAATTAAACATTCAGACATATCGGTGAGTTAATGCCAAGAAAAATAAACATTTTCTTATAATTCCAAGGGAAATGTGGCGAAGTAGGAGCAAAGTGATATTTGTAGAAGTATTTTAACGGCGCTCGGGGATTAAACTCGCAGTCTGACAGCCGCGACTCAGAAGCCCCGCATTCTTTTTTTTTTTTGTTTTTTGTTTCTGTTTCACAGGCCCCGCTGTCGGCGCACTACATCACCGGAGGTCCGAACGGCGGCATGGCGACGGTGAAGCGTACTTCCGCGGTGGGTACGTTAGCGACGCACGTATGAGGCCAGGGGATTTATCCGAATTAGAACCGTCGATATTCGGGCCTAACTGAAACCACTCTCGAACACGGCCGTGTTCTCCTCGAGATGCCCCGCTATTCGCTCAGTTCCGTACGTTCGAGCGCGACGTCAGGATCGACGACCGCTTACGGCGGCGACTCGCGACGTCTCGCTGACGTATCGGAACGATATTGTTACGACGACGAGACTCGCTACGCTCGCGACACGGAACGACGCTACAGGGAATGCGAGCGACTTCTCGGGCGAAGATCACGGGGCAGCGACGGCGATCACGGCGAGGTCACGGATCGGGCACAACGAATACTCGAGAATGGCGAAGCGCTTAAGTACATCGATCTGATGCTTCAAAGGCTGCGAAGAGCCAGCAAGGATCATCAGGAGCTCGTGCGGCAACGTCACGCGGATCTGCAGCACGAGATCAGCAGACGAATTGACGAAAGGATTCGGCAGCGGTATCATTATCATCTGCGAGATAGGCGCGAGGATTCGATCTACGCGTCCAGAATCTGGTCCAGATCTTCGAGCAGCCCGTGGGAATCGGACTCAATTTTGAGACACTCCCGACCGGACGTCACGACGAGGTTGCTGACGAAGAGACGGGATTACGGGGGAACGGCACATAGCAGCACAGTAGATATTCTGAGACCGGTAATTTCGGGACACGTTCGGGACGGATTGACCGCGGCCACTTATCAAGAAATGGATTATACCCCCAAGAGCCGTGATTGGGAGGAAGAAACGTTCGGCGCGTGGAGTCTGCCTGAAGCTTCATCGAGCAATGATCGTAAGACGTCCTCCACTGTTGTTTAACTCGATTTTGTTGACAAGTGAGCGTGTGAAAAGAAAGATTTTATCTCTTCATCGTTCGAATAAAAAAGAAAGTATATTGACGTGACAGCGTGAGTCACGGAGAATCTCGTTAGTGGTAATGATACGCTTTGCGCTCGGACCGCATTCGAAATCGAACCGCCATCTCTCGTTGCGGCAGTGAGGATGACGCGTGAAAGGGACGTCCGGTGCGGAAAGGACGCCGATATCGAAGGGGATCGAATGCACTCTCTTTTTCGGGTCAATAACATTAGATTTAGGGTAAGAGGAGAAAAGAGCGCTATGCAAGAGGGAAAGTATAATGTGCTCGAAGGAGATTCGTGAAAAGAGGGGAGGTGGAGAGGGAGCGATGTTGGTTGGGTTCGTGGATCGAAGGTGCTCTCTTCGGTCGGTGGCGAAAACAGACCACTCGGTATCGACAATCTTCTATTGACGTACTTTAGATCTTCTATATAATAAGCGTTTAATAAGACTCGCTCGAGCGGATAATGCGACGAGAGACGAACGATCCGAACGAATCACGTCGCGAATTGTTGCTGTCACGGTGGTAGCCGAATTCGCACACATCCGGGGAAGGATTCACGTCGGCGCGATCGACAACGCGATTTATTCTCGCGGAACGCCGAAGATCCTTTTAAGGCTGAGAGCTTTACCGTAGATGCTGCTTTCCCGGGAATTTCGGGTAAAAGACGCCACTCAAGACGCCGAGTTTACGCTCGACATTTACAACTTGATATAATTCTAACTGACACCGCTCTCATTAGCAGGGGGATGCAACGACGAGACAAGTAACGGATACACCACCGGTAGTTCTTGTAGTGATAATTATTTAACGCGCGACGATTTTAATATTACTCAAACGGGCCGCGTTTACTCAAGCTTTTGAAAATAATTTATCGTCGTATTTGAGAATTAAAAATGATGTGATGTGAAAATGAAAAGAATTTAAAAAATTTTTCTTTCGTAGTAACTTTACACAAATTTTTATCTCCGAGGCCGCGTTTCTCTCATTGTAATGCCACATACGAGATGTGCTTCGACATCTTGCTTGCTTCATGCGTTGTCAGATATCGTTATAGCTATAAACGCGAGGGATGTCGAGCGTAAATTTATTGTATAGCCGGAAACGCTTCGGCTGCCACTTCGATGTTTACTGTGTCGCGCTGCCTTTTTGTATTTGTTAGGAAAAAAAAAAAAAAAAAAAATAAGAAACAGAGAGAGGGAAGAGAGATTAGCTTGTAAGGGATGTTCCTTCGTACAGCATCCGCGGATTAAGGGCGCACGTTTAAGGATAACGACGACGTTGCGGCGGTCACGTGACTTATCGCGTAGCGACGATTACGAGAAGTTGCGATAAGTTCGTGATTTCGCGTTTCCTCCGGCCTCAAGTTCCACGTGCGGCGGACGGGTAAAAACATTAGCGCGAGTCCGCGCGAGGAAAACGACTCCGTGTGTTTTGCGGTTGCTCGTTATTTGTAAAATAGATAGCGAAAAATCATTAGGTATATTATATAAATATATATATATATATATATATATAAATATATTATACACCTGTTGTCAATATGAGCATAGGGCCTATAGTTGGACGGCACTACGCGAAAGCGAATTCTATTTGAAATAAGCTCGTTCCCGGGACGGGACGGCTTCGTGTGTAAATAGTTATTGGTATAAATGATTATATTATTATACATAATATAAAAAGTATATCGTAAATCAAGTGCGGCGCGCCATGTCCTCAGGCGTTGCGATTTCGTCGCGCGTTTCTTTAAAAAAAAAAAAAAAAAAAACGNGNAAAACGCGCGACTGAATCGCCGCTTATTTTTCGCTCGTAAACGCGTTAAGTTATTATCCTGTTCTCAGCGTACGTGTTCTTTCTATTTCGATACACCGTAGCTCGTTACTGAGGATCGGGAAAGACGCACGAGAGGTTCGAGAAAAGAGTTTGTAAGAGAGTTTCTCGAATTTGTGTGTTTTTTTTTATATACAACTTTTTTTTCGTGCCATAAAGTTTTAATCACTCGTTTTCTCCGAATAAATAACATGCCATCTTGAAAGTACATCAGAATAATTAGAAAAAATTTTACGGATAAAATTTTTAGTTTTTAAATATTTAATTTTTAATAAATATCAAAACGCGCATTGGCAGGATTATTAAATGTAGATGTATGAATTGTCTAAAAAATTTAAGTATTATTTAATTTAAAACTCGCACGTAAAAATATATTGAATAAAAAATACTTGAATACGAAATTTATATATAGTATATATGTCGGAAAATTTCCAAAACGATAAATTGACGTCGGCCTTCGAATCTTCCGTTCGAGTTTCCTCGGCAACGAGCCACAACGCGATCGATCCTCGATTTATTAGTGCGACCGGGAAAAAAACGTGTTCTGAAAAAAAAAAAAACACATCGTGATGTACAGAGGATGGGGACGTAGAGGATACCATTCATAATGATAACGAAACAGGGTAGCCTATCAATTATTAAGACAATTTCAAAAAACGAAGGCTGCACGCTACTGACTGGGCCGTGGTGTCCTGCGAGATTATAATTAATCCGCGCGGAAAAAAAAAAACTCATCGACGATTCGCACACACTATCGTCAAACGGGAGGAAGTTATTATCGAACGATATTACCGATCGTCGCACGTTGAAAAGCTGAAGTATTCCTGCCGCGAATGCACATTCGCGTTGTCAGGAGACAGAGGGAGAGAAAGAGAGAGAGTGAAAGAGAGAGAGAGAGTGAGAGAGAGAGAAAGAGAGAGAGAGAGAGAAAGATAGAGAAAGATAGATAGATATCTTTATATTATATCGCGTCTGTAACATATAACTTCTGTACATATCTGGAATTATTGCTCACTGTATCTCGTAAGATTTAGTTAGTTTTGTAACTGTGAACCACACACACTATGTGCATACTTCGCTCCTACGAGAAGCGCCTTGTGACGAATGTTTCGATTCAGATGTGAGATTCGTTCGCGAAGATTTTGCGTCAGCGCATCGTCGTCGGGACGAATCATCGCCGACGTTGACGCTATACAAAATATACCGATACACATCCATCCGAGGTCTCGCTTCTCGTGCATCATTCGATCATTCTATACACTGTTCACGCCGATGTTACTGTTAACTATTTAAGATTTCGGTAATCTTCAGTTCAGGCGCGCACACAAAAAAATTCTATCCCCCCCCCCCCCACGTGTGCGCGTGTGGAATGGCGAATAATGCATACGTTAAAACAAAAAAAAAAAAACAAAAAAAAAAAGTATCGTGCTTGCAAAGTGGTACACTCTCGAATGCCGAATGTACAGATACGGATAGAAAGCAAACGAGAAGAATACACACAGAAGAAACTACTTCATCGCGAATGCATTTGGTGCGAGAAGTTATACACATACACACACACACACACACACAATTTCTATTGTATTACACAAAGAAAGAAGAAGAAGAATTAAGAAGAACGAAGAACGAAGATTAAAGAAATATACACGCGAGAAGTAACTACAATCAATGTACTGGATGGTCCGCGGTGATGTTAAAATTAGAAAAAGTTTATGTCGTTTGAATCTTAGGAGTTTACGCCTTCTCTGCCGCAAGGACCATCCTATACGTATTAATTGGTTATCTCTGTCAATTATTAATTGAATTGTATCAATTTCTTCGCCTTTAGTCAAGAAAAACGGGAATCTTCTTAAATGGGTGTAGCCGTGGCGCGATCGCGTTGTTATAAAGTCAAATTCCTAGGCAATGTAAGTGACACAGTCCTTTTTAGCGCGAGCTGTCCGTTCTCGCATAACGAAAGAAAAATTATAAATTGCCTAATGGGGGTGTGAGCGTGAAATTTTTCAAATTTGTTGATACTTTTCATACTTTACGACTAGGAATTATGGCCTATTAATATATATATACTACTATTACGCAAAGTTTATCCGCCGACTTGATCGCTTTTCGTTCCCGCGTGAAGTCGCGTTGTCGTGTGATGTTTCAGCAAAACCGCGTCGAAATAAAAGCGAGCCTGTAAATAATTTATCGGAATAAGGTCTAGAACGGCATATATGTACGTACGCGTTATTGATCTCACACTTTCTCTCTTACATCGTCATTTATAACTCTTTTCTACGTTTGATATATGTACATATAGATGAAATATAACTCTCGCATTTACACAATTCTTGTCAATTAACGAGTACATTGAGTTCCAGATCGTTTATGTACCTGTCTGTCACCGTTGTTAACCCTTTAACGTCAAAGTTTTTTATACGCAAAACTCAAGTACTTCAATTACGTATGCATTGAAATGAGTGGTACATGCAAATTTTTTTTTCACAGATTTTTAATATAGGTCCCGAAATTATGTGCCGAGTGTGTTGTGTGTGTTGTGCGTGCGTGCGTGCGAGCGTGCGTGCGTGCGTGCGTGCGTGCGTGCGTGCGTGTGTGTGGGAGTATGTGGGCGGGCGCATGTGTGTATGTGTAAAAGAACGGCAGGAAGATAAAATTAATTAAAATGCAAATTGAATGTATAAACGCACGAGCGTTAAAGGGTTAATTAAAAAATTACATTGAACCGAACGTGGTGTAGCGAGTAGTATATGCCTTTCTGGATCCGATTTTCTTCCCCTTACCCTTCGTATAATCGCGAGCATTAAATTCGACCGAGTCGGCTAAAATTCGTGAATAGGGAAAGTGACTTTTTAGAGAATGAGCGTTCTCTTTACGTGCTACCGCGAGCTGCGTAATTTATGTGGCAACGGAATATTAACACATGAATAAATCTATTTCAAATTCGACTGAACGACACATAGGAGATATATATGTATATAATATATATATATACCCCCATATTTTTCTCGATGTTAAGCTTTTTCTCAGAACTGTATGTAGAAAACCGTACGCGCGTCTATCTACGCGAAAAAAAAAAAAAGAAAGAAATCAATCCGAACGTGCCGTCGCGTGCTTTTTCGACATCGGGACGTGTTTCGCGACGAGACGAATTTAGCCGATCGTTTTGAAAGTCGTGGAATTTTTTTCTCGATTTACAGAATAATCGCTCAATTATTACGAGAGAAACGCTTTTTTTTTTTTTTTTTTTTTTTCAAGCGACAAGAGAAAAAAGATTCTTTTTCCGGAATACAAAACCGATCTAAATTTCTTCCGCGATATTCTCACACAATCGCCGTCACACAAATAAAGAGGAAGAAAAAGCGGAGAATTAAGAGCGTACATATACAGGGTGTTTCAGATCACCCGTACATCTGATTTAAAAACGAGGGAAGTGATTATTTTAAAAAATGTTTCAGACAAAAGTTGTTAGTGATCAAGTAATGCATTATTACCAACAACTTTTGTCTGAAACATTTTTTAAAATAACCACTCCTCTCGTTTTTAAATGGGATGTACGGGTGATCTGAAACATCCTGTATATGCCGGATATGCAAAAAGTCTGTGTTACGTACGTATCTTCCTTCCGTGTGTACGGAATGTTCTGATCATTTTTCAAAGCGAATCAACTCTCTCTCCGAGTTTGATCACGCGTTTGATCACGCGCAACTGATTGCATTTTATAATACATTAGAAACTGACAACTCTCTCGTTACTCGGGACGACTCAGGATGCATATCTTTGTTACTCTCGTTTCATTCGGCATTACTCTTTGTGCGAAGGCTTTTGACAAATAGATTAAATGACCGAGTCACAAATCGCATCGGGAGAAATTGAACCAATGAAAAACACCGAGAGTTTCTCGCGACAAACAACATTTAACGTAAAACTGCGCAAATCGAACAATTAGATGAATACTCGTGTGTGCAAAAGAATCTTTGTACTTCAAACAGACACCGCAAACACATTCGCACTACGTTAATAACTTAAATCGTGAAACATATCTATCTACTTATTCAACGCTTATATCGTAATGATATATTTCTTGTAGAATAATAATACGATATCGAGAGAGAGAAAGAGAGAGAGAGAGAGTTACCGATGGCAATCAATAATTTTAAACAAGACAGAATTTCGTCGCAAACAAAGAGAAACATATATTCGTGTGATAACTCATAACTCTTTTCATTATCTTAACGTAAAAGATCTTTTTATTAGAAATGTGTCGCGATCATTCTTCTGAATCAAAAGAATTCCGCAAACTACTGTACACTTTCTGAACTGATGTAGCTAATAATTAATTAACTAACTTGCGATTTGACTGTTTTTACTCTCCGAATTACATGATAGAGAGAGAGAGAGAGAGAGAGAGAGAGAGAGAGAGAGAGAGAATGAAAGAGAGGAAAAGATACATGTCGATAGTAAAAGTTACAATTAGTCACCTTGTTCTTGTTTTTTATATCGAACTTAGAGTTGACCTGGTCCGGTCTCGACCACGTTTACCGCGTCGGAAAACGCGCAATGATATATATAAATATCGCACAAATTTGTAAAAACACGATTCGATCCGAAATGTAAATGCGCGTGCTAGGGATAATCGTAACTTAAACGTTCTGGAATACCGAATTTTCCGCCGAAAATCTTTAAATCAAATCGCGAGATTTCCACGTTTAACGCGAAAATAAATTTCATTTTTGAAATGACGTGCATTCAATTAAAAGTACGTCAGTCGCAACACGCCCGAACATATGTAACATATCGCGTCCATTACTCGTTCGTATATCGCAGAGAACCTCGATTGCAGTTTTACCGCTATCGATTAAATTAAGATTGAATTCCGAATTCCTCGCATGTACCTGTAGCATTAAAAAAAAAAAAAAAAGAAAAAAAAAACGCAAATGATCAGGCATATAAAGAGAGACGCCAAGACAGAGAGATTACACGCAGATGTTCACGCACAAGATCTTCCGTTAAAAGAAAACAAAAAAGAAAAAAAAACCAACAAAACAAAAACCCTGAGTGATCGAGAGAATTAAGAGAACGAGTGAGACACATAGAGCGCGCGTCAGTGTGAAAGGCAGAGAAGAGAGGACTTTTTGCAATAGCGTGTTTCCGATACGCGTTCGCGAACGCGAAGATTGAAGCCGGTGGATTTTCGGTGAGTTTAATTTCCGCGAGATAAAATATCGAGATACGAGCCGCGAGCGAAACTACACCGGCTTTAAACGCTAATATCAACATCGCATGTGTACAGTAAATAATAATGTAAGCATTAAGATAAAAATTGCCATGACAACTCGTAATTACCGTGTATAGGCGGGGGTAGGACTTCGGGGCGGGATCTCCATTCCGCGAGTGTTTCACAGAACGATGTTGCAAAAACTCCCCGTAAAAGTGCGTGAGTGAGTCTGAGAAAACTTTATTACAACGCAAAGTGGTCAATCTATTTCGATATGACAGTGTGCCAATAATTCTTCATCCCAATAATAGCTAGCTGTAACGTCATGTTTTTTCATTCGTTTTTACCGTAGCGAGGCATCGAGAATCCGATCGAGGCCGCGTATAATCGCACTTTTATCCCACACACGCATTATCGATATTATCGTAAGAGTGTAAGTACAAAAGAGTGTTATGACCTATTACTTTCGATTTTCAATGTTCTCTCGCACAGTAGTAGCGTCGGTAGAGATATCACCCACTCACCCATCCACCCACCCATCCCCAACTCATCTAGTTACATCATTTCACCGTGACAAAAGAGTTCTATTTGATCGATCCGTTTTTACACACGAGTGAGGACGAAAGCACGACGTTTGCAACGATGTAAATACGTAACTTATAAAGAAATCCTGTTACACACAGGGATTTTTTAACACAATCAAGCTCTCTTTTTTTTTCGAAAGCGCGCGAACAGAAAGCGGAATTTTTCCAATATCTTTCACTTAATTTCAAATAAACTTCTAATAAAAATTTAATACAACGCTTGAAAAAAGCGTTCGCGTGTTTGAAATAAAATACGTTTTGTGATGAGTAACGTGCAATCTAACTTGCAATCCCGACTTTTTCTGCGCGAAAAGTCAAAAACAAAAAAACAAAAAAAAAAACTTTTAACTTCGCAAAAGGAATTATATTAATCGAGAAGCAAATCGTGATACGCAATTTCTGATACACACAATCATGACGAATATACATTTGCGGAGCGCATTTATCTTCAATCATGCAAAAAACAAAAAGCCAAAGAGATTTATTTTATGTTACATAAATGTGTATTATTTCAGTTACGCAATTGTACGTGATCGCATAATTTGTGTGCACGTTCACACCGTGAGTGCTTTAATTATTTTTAATAATATATTACGTCGTTACGTACATATTACACTCTCTCAGACGTGTTGTATCTCCGAATGAGATTGATGGAACGCTTTTCTATATATACTCTCATGTTATATTTTTCAAATGTATTATTCAATTTATTATTTCTCTTCAAACTGCGTGCATCGCGAAAAGTAGAATTTGTTTCATCAATCACATTTTGGAAATGTAATATCTTAACACTTGTGCGTTAAACGCAAGTTTCTTTTAGGAATATAATTTTACAGCTTGAGCAATATATTATGTATGCAATATATATATATATATATTTACGATAATGTATATTTTTTATGTTGGATCGCACATAGAGTTTTGTGCCCAAAACGATTGTAATGATAATTTTATATTATATTATTTATAGTTCATTTATATCTGTACTTATATCGTTATACGCAAATATTAATGCCGTTTATTTTATGTTTTCTATAGAATGTGTAACATGTACATATACATATCGCTCTGATGTGTTATTATATTTTATATTAAATATTTGCCATAACGTTTATATACCACACATAAAGCTCTTGTAGTGCTCTGATATTTCTTTACGTTCTTGTAGCGTATTTTTTTTTTCTTAACTCATACCTCGTATATATTGCAGCGTGCTATTTTTTTTTTATGCTCCTTTATCTCTCGCGCATAATTATCGATGCGTCGATATATTGGAAATTACATCGTATCTCGCTTCCGCGTAATGTGGTGTATGTTTCTCATTTTGTACAAGGTCGGGACGAGAAACAAGGTAATCTTTGTGCGACCGAACGTTGCATCGTTGCAAAAGAAAATGCTAAGAGCGACTCCAAACCAGTCATGTTTCTTAAATGTAAAAGGACACATTATCATATGCATCAGTGCACCTATATTCTATTTAGTATATCGGTACATAAGGTCAAGCAGAGTAATTGTGACACTAAAAACACACGAGGTGTGTAACACCTCGTAAAATAAACAATGAAATAAACAACGGTAATAAATAGTAAGATCATTGAAAACGAGAGATAAGAGAAAAAGTTTATTCAGTAGATAAAACAATTTAAATTATAACGATTACTATCTGATTCAATTCTAATAATAAAAAAAAACAAAAAATATTTACGAGACGCATTTTAATTTATTTTATAGTATCACAATTACTTTGATCAATTTTTCAAATCCCAATTGAAGTATTTCAACAAAAACACTGCGCGAGATGTATTCCGCGAAAATGTTCAAAGAGAAAATTGCAACCACGTGATTGTTTTCGATCTCTGAAAAGTGTAAAGAGAGAAATGAGAGTTTGTGTGGAGATCATTTTTGCTACACTTCTCGTTTTGGTTTTAAATAGCACGCAAAGGAAAATTTTTTGATTGTTACACACATATACACATATATACATGAACAGTGAATTAGCACTTTCCATACATGTGCCTCGAAAAAGACTTTCGTTGCCGCATCTCTGCCTAAGTCTTCTACATTTTTCGTGTGATCGTAAGATTCTTTTTTTTATATATATGTATACTATATGTATATGTATACTATATGTATATCGACGATGATTTTTCAGGGAAGGGCTTAGCGAAGAAACGAGAATTGATTTATGAATAATATGTGAAGCGTTCCCTCTCGACGTAACTTCCGGGTCGCGCCGGCGTCAAAACGTGAAACTTATTTATAATTTCAATCGCTTCGACCGCGATAGCTTATACTTTTATTCCTTCCCTCCTTTCCTTCTATGCGCGACCCGGAACTATACCTCGATGTTATCCGATTGATTTCCGTGCAAACGCGTCGCGTAAAGAGCGTTTGACGAAGATCAAGTGTGTGTATCCATTTCAAGAGAGAAAGAGAGAGAGAGAGAGAGAGAGAGAGAGAGAGAGAGAAAGAGAAATAAATAAAAAAATAGATTACTTCATATAGCACACAGTTGAGCAAACTGTAATGAAAGCAATGAAAGAAAATAATGCTATTTTTATATGTTGCACTTCATCATCATCATCATCATCATCCGCCGTAAGAAAAAAAGACCCGTAGTTATATGAGAACAAAACTCTATTTCAGTTTTTCGACTCGTGTTGTCCATTGGGCCATTTCGTGTCGTCGAAAGATCTCGCCGAAAAGTACACATTTCTGTGGTATACAAAGATCCGACATCCCTTATGAATCAAACATAGTTGTAAACACACACATGGGAAATTATGTTATTTTTACAAATTAGCAAATATATATCTGTTCAGTTAATGTAAAAAGAATTTACGATAAAAACTTTCAAAAAATTTGTTATTTTTATCTAATCTACTAAAATTTTACACACACATACATACATACACTCTCACGCAGATCGACAAGAAATGACCCAATAATATTACTGTCGTAATATTTAGCAGCTTAGAACAATCGAATCGATGAAAAAAAAAAAAAAAAAAAAAAATATATCTCGGAAGATGATCCAAGAGATGCTCTTGCTCACAGTTAATCTAGATTACTATAGTAAGATTTACGATTATTGTATTATTACTAATATATCTACATTCCTTTTCCAGAATCTACCACTATTACTTTACGAAGCTATCTGTAAATAAGTATTTTGTATTCCTGCAAAAAAAAAAAAGAATAAAATTAAGAATCATTATATAACTCGTCTGATATTTTTACCGCCGATATAAGTAGACTAATATGAAAGTGATACATTATAAATAATCAGACTTGTAGATAATATGTGCTTTTTTATTAAAATTTAAATAAATTCAAGTTTTTTGAACAAAATCGATCATATATATTAGATATATATATATATATCTACTTTTATCCTAGATATTCTCTCAGAATAAACAGTACAGGATGTGTGTCAAACCGTTGTCTTACAAGTACATGTGTGTATAATACATTATGTAATAATTATTAAAAATATGTAAAGATGTAATAAGTAAACAAAGATGTTTGAATTGCAATGTTAAAGTTTTATATAAAATAACAGTTTGTTAAAAATTAAATGCTTAATCATAAAAGTTAATAAATTGCTTAATTGAATTTTTCTTTGCCAATATATCTAATTTCAAAACATGCAAATGATTGTTTACTAAGATGTTTACTAAGACGTTAAACAACAATGACGCGCATTAACTAACAATTAAAGATTAGCATTGCCAATATCTAATCTCGAAACATATAAATGATATTTACTAAGATGTTCACGTTAACAGCAAACAATAAAAGACCAGATAACCACAGACAAGTAAACGAATTGATACCTTGGAATTCTAGCACGTAAGCAGTTAACAACCAAATACCTTGACTCAAAATCCAAGAACACGTTAAACACACGCATCTACGTAAACTTGTTTTCAAGTTCGGCAAACACAGAGGTAACAGTGACAAAAACCAGAAGAAATACTGGGACGTTATCACCGAATTGTACATGACGGCGATCATCGTTTGGACGAACATGGCGAACGGTAACTTGGACTTTTCCGAGTAAAAATACGAGGTAAGTAACAGTAGAAACACTCGCGGCAGAAACATGAGAATCTTCTGAATTACATTTTGAGATTGATCAGCTGACAGATAAAGCATGTAAAAATATACAGAAAAATTGTGCCTCGTATCCTGACGCACCAAATGATACAAAACGCTCTCGTACAAAAATGTGAAACCGTACAGATAATAACCAGTTGTTGTCAGTATAACAATCGAAAGTGTGCAACTCAATACGAGTTTCCACTGGTTTTTATTCGGTAGAAATCGATTATTTTCACACAGAGACAAGAACATGGGTAGACTAAACATCAGCGGATACAATCTAAAATGTATAGATAATCCGTGCATTAATCCGCACAATACAACTTCATCTCTTTGCAACAAGTCCAACGTGAATGTGACCAAGAATACCGCTAACGAGTCCGCGTTACCTCTAGTTGTAATTATCAACGTTAATGGATTATAAAGCCATAGAAGCGCACAGAAATATTTAACAGTCTCGTTACACTTCTGTCGCGTAAGGATATTTCTAATTAGCAATGCTATTAGAACATCTATTCCGGAAAACAACACCTTTCCGAAGTCCTTGTGTAACACGACATTAGGTGTCAGGAGCCAAGCAAGAAACGGTGAATAACGGTATGTATGACGCTCGAACGGTGATCGTCCTTCAACCACGTGTCTGGCAGCATCCGTGAACACTTTGTAGTCCACATCCGTGTACGGAACGGCGAAATATTTGTCGTGAAGATTAGCGTACAATATCAGAATTAATCGTATCACAAATGCCAAAAAACAATGCGATGCGAACGACAAGTTACTTAGTTTGAATCGTATTGCGTTGGTCATTTTTTTTTTTTTTTTTGTACAATTAAAGGTGAGGCGTCAAATCAAACACACAGTAATTACTCCTTACTTTTGTTTATAATCTAGTATTCCTACTTGCAGCAGCTTTAACAAGACATTTCTTCAATTCATTGAATTCAGCCGCACAATCATTCTTTTCTAAATTTGATTTTGCCATCACACAAGATGCATACTTTGATGCAGCTTCATGGCATTGAGCTATCAAACCAGGATATTGCTTTAACCTCTCTTTCGCTTTTTTCGCAGCTTCCATTCTTAGACACAATACATCGACTAAGCTTCAGCTTTGTTATTTATTTCTGCAGGTTTTACTTCGATTTTCTTTTTTTCTGATTTAGAGCTTGAAAAACATATGTCATAAATAGGTTTACTAAACATTATACATGTGAAAAATGTCACACCACTTAAAATAACGAATCGTGGATGACGTTCTACAAATCCTCTCTTTGGGAGACTTCTTCTCATATGTTCTCTCACTTCGTTTTGCATCCTTTATTTTAAGGCCTTCTTCTAAAAACCAAAGTATTCAAATACTTGAGTTTTAGCAAGTTCTAGAGTTACTGATATGATTAATGTAATTTAATCAAAGTTATATTCATCTAAATAAAGCGACTAATGGACTCACATAGTCGACAGTATTATGTTCGTATTGCTTAGAAGTATTTATGCCGTCGCAGACTGTGGAAACCTCCGAGTGTTTCACGCAACACTTTCTTATATCTTCGAGTATATCTTGACAACGGGAAGGCTGGAATACGTTGTCTAAAAATAAAAATTTTTTTCCACAAATTGTTTTTCATTTTTAAACTTACGTACCTATGTGCGTGACTGCTGTTAATATTTCTTTCTCGAGACAAGAGGTTAGAAAGGATATATTCAAGGGAAAAAACTCGATAAATATTAAACTGTACAAACCTTGCAGACACTTCTGTAATTTACATGCCAATGGTTTGCAAGGGTCGTTTGAAACAGTCGTCATGCAGAACAGAACTTTTTCGATCAGTCTTTAAAAAAATACAACGTACTTACACACACGTCGTGTCGCATACAACGCACTTATGTAATAATAGAGATTAGCCGGTAATACATCGAAATATATATCGATACATCGATATATATCGAAATATATCGATATTCAAGATGGACAATAGCTTCAGCAAACCAATTACTGAGTTGTCTTGTCACTATTTGATGTTAACTAGCACAACACAGGCGCGCGCTACGCGCACGCTATTGTTATTTTTATTTGACGTGTTGTCAGTGAACACAACCTGTCACCGCGATGACAGATAGTATATACGTCTTATAAACCATATAATACACATATGAGAAATGTCAGAAATAACGCATGAAAATCAAACTCAAAAAATAGTGAGAGAGAGAAGTGGAAAAACAACACTAAAGTCTTGTGACAGGGAAAAAGGTAAAAAAGAGAATATTATATATATTATATGTAATATTCTATATCTATATATAATACACACACATACGCATATATATATATATATA
>NW_018020584.1:2922753-3000608 GCF_002006095.1 Pseudomyrmex gracilis | reverse complement strand
TCAGTGACCCCGCCCCCACCAAGGCCGCGCGCCCGCGGTCAGTGCCCCGCCAAGGCCGCGCGGCCGAGGTTTAAGTGACATTACTCTGTAGTATGTATATGTATAATACATATAATACAATATAAAGTATAATATTATAAATATATAATAAATTATAATGTATAATATGTATTATTGAATGTTATATATAATATAAATTACAGTCACATTATTTTTACGTGTTGTTTTTCTACTTTTTCCTGTCACGTGACTTTAGTTACGTTTTTAATTTTCTCTACATATACGACGAAAAGACTGTCTCACAAAATCGCTTTTATTATTTACTCTCTCGATCTTACCGATTCGATTCGACTCGATCAACCAACTTTTTTAATATATAAGGAGGATTTGTTGGTTCACAAGTAAGAGCCAATTATGTCAGACTGCTAGGCCGTGTCCGTCGAGAAAGTGCAGACAACTGTCTGCTACTGCGCATATTGCTCCGCAACAGATCGGGGAAGCCATCTTCTCATATCTTTTTTTGCACTTTCTCGACTTCTTTCAATTCCTGCTATTCCTGCATTTCAATTCCTGTATTTCTTGCATTTCCTGCGTTCGTTCGTTCTCTCTTGCTTAATTGGACACAGTCCTATGAAACAGCTTGTTCTGCTTTGCGTAGACAAGCAAAATGATAACGTCAGAGAGAAGCTTGAGAGCGGCCAAGCCCATAAGGCCTGTTCTACAATACAGTCGTAAGCTGTAAGTCGTAAGAAATTGACCAATCA
This sequence comes from Pseudomyrmex gracilis, assembly GCF_002006095.1. Taxonomy (NCBI): domain Eukaryota; kingdom Metazoa; phylum Arthropoda; class Insecta; order Hymenoptera; family Formicidae; genus Pseudomyrmex; species Pseudomyrmex gracilis. The sequence continues at coordinate 2,999,844 of NW_018020584.1, read as the reverse complement.
CAGATAAATCACAGAAGAATAATCGATTGTGATTGGTCAATTTCTTACGGCTTACGGCTTACGACTGTATTGTAGAACAGGCCTAAGAGAAAATGTGTAATCACTTTACCGCTCTGTAAGCCAGCGCAATGGTCATTCATAGTGGTGCACATTGCCAACTATGTAGCCATGTTCACGAACGACTTGTCGGTACGTACGCTATGATTCAAACGCGGACATGGTTCTATTCCGTGATATGTCTATGATCGTGCGGTTCTATTCCGTGTTACGTGCACAAGCGTCCGTGTCGTGTCAAGAAAGATCGAACAGCCCGGCCAGTACCATACCACGGTGTAAACGGTGTAAACGTGGCCTGGACGCTCTAATTTCTCTCCCAGATATCGGACATTCGCGCACACGCGTGCGAAACGCGTATATGTATTATACACACAAACACATATACACACTATGTCATATGTATGATTCTTACAATGTTTATATTGTTTGTACACGCGGTTTGACATAAAATTGGTAGTGTTCTTTTGAGTGTCTTTAGGATAGTCTCATCGTTTTCCTTTATGGATGATTATTTTGATAAAAATTCTCCGCTAAATACCTCGTTACTGTATACAACGATGAATTCCGCAGGTAATAAACGGTTATGAACGTTATTCGTGTCATTCGTCAATTGTGGAAAACTGACACATTTTTTTAACATTGCAGTAAAAAAACGTTGTCCCTTTTCGGAACAGTGTTATCGAAAAAATCCGATTCACTTTAGCGAAATGTCACATCCTCATTGTGAGTATTTGTATACAATTGAAAGTTTATATATAACAAAATTTATTAATATTTGTTTTTAGTGGAAAACTTGTTGATAAATCAACTGGATAGTGTAATTGAAATTCCTGAGGTTCTCCACTTTACGTGTAATGATCGTTCGCAGTTGTTGGATCAATTGAAAGTATTACAAATGGTGCTTAGAAAAGAAAGAGAGAAAAATAAAGAAGTTTCATCTGGTTCGTCCTCTACAATACAATCTTCCTCCTCTGCCACATCAGGTGTCAAAAATGATTTGAAAGAAAAAGTAGAAAGACATAAGAAATTATTGGAACAAAGAAAGCAAAATAAGCTCAAACAGATGGACATGGAAGCACAGGCGTTAACTAGGGCTTTGGATAAGGAAGAGAGATTGGAACAGAATTCAGAGACCATAAAAGTTAGTACAATAGATAAAAGGTAATAGGTGTGAATTTTTAATTATGAAAGATGTAATAAAAATGGTTTTTGTTAGGTGAGAAAGAGAACTCAGGAATCAACTCAGGGTTCTTCTGTAACAAAAAAGATGAAACAAATGAGCATTGAAAGTAGCAGTTATGACAATAAAAAACAGAATTCTCAAAGTAGTTCTACAAGTAGTGAACGAAGTTCAAGCTCCAAAACAGGAACGTCTATTATTGATCAGTATCTAGCTTGTGATTCCGAGAAGTCCAGAAATGAATTCAGAAAAACTGCTATTCAGATGATGAAAAAGTCCGGATATTCTGTATCAGTTGTGGAGCCAGGAGAATTCGCAATAAAATACGCTCTTTCGGCGCCGTATCACTTGTTTTTCACGAGAGTTGAAAAATCCAAAGAGACATACAATCAACAGTTTTCTATAACTTTTCCTGAAATTCTCGATATCAGTCTCGGAGAAATTGTCAACAGTCTACATTTCAATTTTATGGTAGACGTCGGATGGTTGTGTCTGCAGTATTTGTTGGCTGGCCAACGTGCTGAAATGACAATATTATATGGTGAGAGAGTAGATCAGGAGAAAGTTGGCAGCAACATCATCTTGAAGGAAATAGAGATGCCAACAAAATTTGGTTGTCATCACAGCAAAATAATGATCTTGCAGTACAAAGATGATGGCATCAGAATAATTGTCTCAACTGCCAATTTATACTCTGATGACTGGGAAAATAGAACACAAGGGTTTGTCGAATACGTTTTAGATGTAGTTTTTTGAACGATGCAATATGCATATATAAATAAATGCTTAAAATTGTTTTGATTAGATTATGGATCTCGCCTCATTTGCCTCGACTGTCAGAATCCGCGAATCCCAGTGACGGAGAATCTCCAACGGGTTTCAAAAAGGATCTCGAACGATATTTGAACAAATACAGAGATCCGATTTTAACACAGTGGATATGGGCGGTGCGAAAAGCGGATTTCTCTGCCGTGAATGTGTTTCTCGTCGCTTCAGTTCCCGGGAATCACAAGGATGCTGAAGCTAATTTTTGGGGACATAAGAAACTGGCGCACGTTCTATCGCATCATGCTACATTGCCGCCAGATGCTCCTCAGTGGCCTATAGTCGCTCAAAGTTCCAGCATAGGCAGCCTCGGTCCGAACTTCGAAAGTTGGTTGTCGAAAGACATAATTCCGTCTATGTCTAGGGAGACCGCGCAAGGTTTAAAAAGTCATCCGAATTTCAAGTTTATTTACCCATCGGCAGAGAATTACAAACAAAGCTTCGACTGTCGGAATTTGTCCTGCTGCTTGCCATACAGTGCACAAGTGCATTCGAAACAAGAGTGGATAGAATCTTATCTATAGTAAGATTGAAGTTCCTATAGTTTTCGTTTTGTTCCGTTCAATTTTCTAATTTAGAAATGATTTGTTTCTACAATCGGAATAATATTGTTATCTAGCCAGTGGAAAGCTACGCGAACAAGACGAGACCGTGCGATGCCTCATATCAAATCATACACGAGGATTTCACCCGACTTGAAAAGTATTCCTTGGTTCGTGCTCACAAGTGCAAATCTGAGCAAAGGTGCATGGGGAGTTCAACGAGTCAACCATTACATAATGAGCTACGAGGTCGGCGTTATATTCCTACCAAAGTTTATTGTGAGTAATAATGGCATTAAAATGACATTTAAAGAGCATTAATTGTTTATCGCTAATCTCGCTATTATTTCTTCTAATCTTACTCATCATAGAATTGATTTATATTTAGACAAATACGACAACGTTTCCTATTAAAGAAGAAGAGGATCCGGCTGTGCCAATATTTCCGATTATATACGATCTTCCGTTGTGCCGATATGATTCAAACGACAAACCTTTTGTCAGCGAACTTCTCTACAGTTTAGGTAGAAGCTAATTATTTTTTTTAAACTGATAAAAAAAAATTTAAAAAACCAGAGAATTTTTTAATTTGTTTTTGTGTGTGAATTGTGAGATATTTTCGCAAGATTGAAATTTATGGATAAAATATATATATATAAAATTTTTATTAAAAACACAAATACATTGTATGTATTATGTTTATTTACATGTGTATTTGTCACTTTTATACTTTTTGCATTATCATTAGAAAATAATAATTGTCAGCATTTATTTCCTGATTAAAATTTCCTCATGTAATTTCCAAAGGTAAATAACAATTTCCATAATGCCTATGCAAGTAATCATGTTTGCATATGTGTGTGTGGAATTGATTATTTTTCTTCTAAAGACAGGATTTTCCAGTATTTCTACTGTTCGTATAACATATTTTTAACTATTATTAAGTGAATATTATCGCGCGCGCTTGCTATTAAATACGGAAAAACAAAGAAGCTGAAACTTTTATGAGAATTCTCCCATTGTGCGTGACTTTTTTTCCGTTTCGATTTTACTGAGTAATATTATGCCGACCGCTTCAGACGCATGCTGTTTTCCATAAAACATCAGTATGAAAGTGCTTCCTCGGTGTGAGGGATGAGACGTCATTCCTTGTGTGCTGTCTATTTTGCACATGTTTAGCCTTCAAACGTTCGTTAATGAAATCGCTATATTGTTGTATATATGTGCGGCAGTTACGCATATACCGAGTTGTCAATGTATCTAGTTAAGATAAAAAGTAATGTATAAGAATCGTAAAAATAGCATTACGATTATCTCGATATGTTGGTATTTCGAACACTATAATTATTAAAACGTGGTGATGAAAGAGTCTCTTTTTTGTCTCAGGGTACAATAAGTACGCTTAAAACCAGTCCAAAGTGTCATTTACAGTTTACGTTCACATTTAATAAGGAATATTTAATGAGAAACTTGGTATCGAGACTTTGAGCGTAAATAACGTGTTTAAATTTGCATAAAAATACTAAAGAAATACGAATGTTTCAGTTTTTGCAACATATGTATACGTATAGTCCTACGTATACATAATTATTTGTTTGTTTAGTTTGACACTTGATTCAACACATTCTTTTTGTTATACTGTACATTACTACAAAGCAGTGTAAACATTATTTATTTCGGCAAACATGTGTCACTTCGAACAGTTCTTATTTCTGTCGATAATATTGCTTGATAATAATCATATATCATATTTTTTTAAACAGATTACCACTTTTTAGATACGACAAGAAAAATCAACACGATGAGCGATCTAATTTGATTAATTTATTAAGCATATGCATATGTACATGTACATTTTTACATCCTATGTCTGATCATTTATTTGTGTTATATATATATATAACATTTTTTGTTATATAAATAACAAAAAATATATATACATATACGTATATAAATAACACAAAAATCTATATATATACGTGTATAAACTAATCTGTTTTTTTTAACATAAAACTTAATTAAGATTCTATATACTTATTTTTATTTTTTTTCTATTTCAAGAAAACTCACTTGTCTATAGTTATTTTCTTAGTTAATTTAGACTATCATTGAACGTGTCATCTCGTTTACGTATACTTATATTTATTTATTACAAACTCTTTGTTAAAAAAATTAGATAGTTTTTCTTGAATTTATTATTTTTACTTAATTTATATTTAATTTATTATTGAACACAACATTTGTTACAGTCTTTTGCTACAAAAATTAAATTTTTCATCAGGATTATCGGGACGCTCTGAGATTCATACTTTTTTCCAAACCACCCCTTATAGCTCTTACAAGGCTTCCCATTTTGTCTGCGGCTCGCTTTCGTTACTGGATCAATTCTCTTTCGTGTTAGAACTCACTGGGAGCGAGTGACGTCAAAGTTCTCTGAACCGCTCTGAACCTGAACCTCCCACCTGAAATCCAAGTTAGATGTTCTCGGCGCAGATGCGGCTTTTGGAAGGGACATCCTGGCGACGGCGGCTAGTGGAGGACGTCGATCATCAGTATGTGAGATGGCATCAAGAGAATAGGAAGACTGCCATCAGGTGTGTTCCTGGCCTTTGTTCATTCACGTGGTTGTATTTGTATTTATTCAGTAACGGCGATTATCTCTGGGAAATTTTACTACAAGATAACATATACTATCTCGTAAGTGTTGACAGAAAAAAAAAGTACGGAAAGTGACGCAATTGTGTATGTATGCGTATGCACGTGTATAAGAGATGTGTGTGACTCGAATGTGTGACTGCACTTCGTGCGTGGACAACAAAATTTTTTTCGGCAATACATTTGACCGGGAACGTGTCGCGCCTGATAATGCGACGATAAAAAAAAACGAGAGTGTTGAAAGTAGTTTTGCACAATGGCACAACGAATTTCTTTCGCCTTATCTTATCTCATATCTATTTATTGATTTTCTTTTGCCGATTGGTCTAGTCCGGACAGTCTCACGTTGGCGCCAGTTAATTATATGCTCGATTTATCTTTCTTTTTTTATTTAAACAAAGTAAACTAAAATTTCTCGCACCAGAGTTCTCCACTCAATAGATTTTGATACCGGAAATCCGGATTTTTTCTCACAATTTTTTTATTTGTAATTTCAAAACATTTTGTCAGTGATGATTCACAAAACAATGTTTAATGAACAAATGACAGTCCAAACAATAGTGACAGTACGGAGCTTTTTGTTGAGAGTTTTATTTCTTCTTAAGTTTTAAACGTGATTAGCGAGCATTAACGCTATTATTGTTATTTGTTTCTGGTACACTCAATTTCATTAATTCCTTCACTCATGAAGTTGCGTCGTCGTTGTTATGTCATGTGTCTAAATATTATTGGTGCAACTTCACATGTAAATACTCTATAAAATTGAATGTTTTGTTTATGAAACGATAAAAACTGGCTGATATGATCTGTCAGTAATAAATCAAGTACGATTACGCATAATCAAGTTAATTTGTAACACAAATATTTATGAGAAAATACAAGTGTAACTCATACATACGTAATATTTCCATATATTTACGAATCTAAAAGAATTTATTATCTACTTGTGTTAGTACAATTTTATTATTTAGGAATTTTGATTGGTTTCCCTAACTCTCATTCATAATTCTTTTTATTTCGCGAATGCTTAAGGAAATAACTATGAAAAAATACTTGTGTTTTATAACATATATTCAAGGTTCGGAATGTTGCTCTTGTATATCTATATAATCTTGTCACGTACACAAAATGATTTGTAAAAAGGTAAGCAATAATAAATGTGCGGACATTTGTCATTGACAAAATTATTTGCGCGAGAACGATATGAATTACATTAATAGAAATTATTTTCTTTTATTTCTACATTAGCTATTATTTTCAAATAAACAACATCTACTGTTAAGAATTAACAGATAAGATATTTAAAAATATCTTAAGTGAGCAGGATAATATTTATATATTGAAAATGCAAATTGAACATCATAGATAAATTTGCTCTTGAATAATAAATATGTACAAATTTATCATGAGGAAAGATTTAAACAATAATGAACAGTTCCGGTGTGATATGTTAATTAATTCATTGAAAAAAAAATGAATAAACATCTTGATCAGAGGTCAAAACCCGTACTTCCGCATTTAGTAATGCCTATGAAAAATGTTTTACTTGTGCGATAAATTCGTTTATCGCGATAATTTAAAAAGTAGAAATAAATTCTTACTTGTTTACTAGATATATAGGATTGTTTTACATAAGCATCTACGAGATATATTGTAAAGAATCGCGAATTATAAAACGTCACTAAATTAAAAATAGTAAGAATATAAAATGAGTTTAATTTAAATATCAAGGCAACATATTGATATATTTTTTATTTAAATAAGGTTTAACATGTCAATTCTGCTGCGGTTTGCTTGGGATATTTCATTACAATGAGAAATCAACATTTCCACTCACGAGAAGATAGGTCTTTAATCGACGCATTAATAAACTGTCTGGACGAATCGATAAAAAAACACCGGTGTGAGCTACTGGTGCAGCAATAAATTTGCTAACTGCAACTTCTGTTAATTCATTGGGTATTTTCGACGAGCAGAAACGAAGATCAAAATGATGACTTGTTGGGTCCTCGTCGGGGTTCTCGGTGTCATCGTGTTTCTATATGGCCTTATTGAATTCCACTATTTTGTGCGCATGCTCTTCACCATCATCTACGCACGTTTTTGCAAGAAGAGAGTGAACATTCTCGATGAAACTGTGGTTTATGGTACGTTGTTCACCAGAAATAATTTTTTTCTTTTTTTATGTTCCTTTATTGCAAATAGGTTTACACTTAACATTTCATTACGAGGCGTCAATCGAAGGGCAATCACTTTGAAAGGTCATTTACAAGGTTTGTCTTGTTACGATGTAATCTAGGAATCCTTATGTGATTCGCCTGTATCTTTGTACTGTATACGAGCCTTGACCTACCATATGTAGAATCAGCTGGTTTGTTAAATGTCGTGTCGCAAATCCGGACGAGTATTGATTGCGCACTCTAATGCGCTTAAATAGCGCAAGATTCAAGTCTTTTCACGTGAGACGGCATTTATTTTAAACAGAGCGAAAAGAGACTGAAGAAACTAAGAATGTTGTTTCGAGATCTTCTACGTCTAAAAATAACGGAAATAATTTTTTTTCTTAAAAGAGAATTAAAATTATGTGACAATTAATAAGAGTCAGAACGTTCGTGCTAATAAAATCGGTTCTGTCACTTGACTATTTATTATCTTTATTGTTGTTGCACATCCGGACGTGGAATTTTTATAGTAAACATGGAAATGTCAATATATGTCAATTTATAATGACATAGTCAATTCTATCTTTCTCTTGTTATTATTATTTTTTTTTTTTTTAAGAAAGAAGAATTCTTCCTTACCTTCGTATTTCTTTCGTCCATGACAAGATTTATACACATAGCAAATGTAATGTTACGGACCGATTGATCATTCGTAATTATACAGCTGCTCGATCAGTTACGCATCCTCAATTCTTTTAAACTCATCTAAAGTTAAAATCAACCATATCCTTAAGACTCCCAGATACTCGTGAAACTTATTGTATTATAAACGTCAAAAGAGACAAATGAAGTTTTGTGTTTTATTTAATTTGCATCCTTAAATAATTTTACTTTGTTTATATGTGAAAAAACTTAGAGCTTTTTTTTAATGTAAATTACATAAACAAACATTTATACAAACACATCATAAGTTTTTTCTGATGACATAATTCAATACGAATGTAACGAGAGTCTATTTATAACGCAAAAGAGAATCTACTTAAAGTTTATTGTAACGACACGTATAACGATATATGCTACAATCATTTTCCATACATTTCTAGCAATTTGATTGTGTTATGCAACACAAAGTTTGTTCTGAACATTTGTTTCATGATTATGCGATATGTTAACTAATGATTATACATTAGTTTGAGGTTTTGTGTGAGATAATTTTTTCATATATATATATATTGACTGATTGAGATAAACATGTCTAGACTATTAGTAAGTTTTTAATCTGATCATGATTATATAACAAATATAATTTCCGCGTTGCGTCTAGCAGCACAGAGATTTTATTCTTTTGTTATGACACATTTGTTTTTCAGGAATTTGCACAACCACTGATATAGATACTCTTTTATATCACATGAACAACACGAGATATCTTCGCGAGCTCGATTTTGCGAGAGCTGATTTTTTCGAAAGAACAGAACTGTATCGAGAGATTTGTTCCCAAGGATCAGGTTTTCTACAGGGAGCTGCTACTATACGTTACAGACGTTTTATTAGACCACTAACAATCTTTAAAATAACGTCTAAGGTGAATTTAATTTATTTAAAAGAAAGTATTTCTACCTAGAAAGTATTTCTCATTGAACATTTCTTTCATACGTACAAGATAAATACATTGAACTTATGCTATTTTTTTTTTTAATGAGAACTTTTTTATTAAAGTAACGGCGTTATGTCTCAATTTTTTTTTAAGAACAAAACGAAATATTTTATTACATAGTCTTTGAAAACATTGAGTTTATGTGGAATTTAGAAACACTTTTGGCATAATGTTATAAATGTTTCTAAACTGTTACTTGACAATGTAATCAATTACTTTTATCAAGAAACTTTATAGCCATATGATGAATATACGTGCGAGATATATGTATATATTTTAACGTGTATTATAAATTAATACGCATAGAAAATTCGAATTGAATAACAAATCTAAACTTTATGTAGGATGCTACTTTGCACATATATAAACTGCTTATTTATTTCTCAACAAACTTGAAAAAATTCTATTGCAATAAAAGACATTTTCATCAGGAATCGAATTCAGATCTCTCGCATTCCGTTCAGTCACCTTGACCAAATTTTAAAGAGCGATTGCACAAAATATGAGAGATCCGGTTCGGCTGGCTGCTTTCTTCTGGTTAAGATATCTTTAATTGTAATTGTAATTGTCCCTTCAACCTAATCTAACATTGTCTTATTTAGTCTTGTTTTTTTAAATTTAATCAATTGTTTTTTTTTGGGATGATGACTTTCAGATTATTTATTGGGACGAAAAGGACGTCTTCATGGAGCATCGATTCATTACGCCGAGCGACGGTTTTATAAGAGCCATAGCAATTTGTAAGCAAAGACTTCTTAACTGCAACGCTGATGCTGTTATCGGCGCTTTAATAAACCGTAGAGTAAAGCAAAATGGAAATATCGAAGCAGGTGTGACGCAGGTAGGAATAAATTGTAAACATGTATAGAAATAATATTGTTTTCAACTTTCTCTTTCTCTCTCTCTTTCTCGTTTTCTTGAGTTATTATCAAAAATATTTTTACTTTTCATTATTACAATTATCATTAGTTTGTTACTTTCAGTTTTAGTATATTTTAATAACTTTTTTGTTCTTACCATTGTTTTACTGTTAGTTTTTTTACTTATAACTGTTGTACACAAGAAAAGTAAGACTGTATATTGAGATTACTAAAAAAAAAAAAAAAAACAGTATATAATGTCTAATATTTATATATGTTTAATTTTTTTAAATAATCTTTGAAAATAACGCAATTACTTACGTCTGATATTTCAGATATCTGTCGTGCGGCCAGAAATGCCACTAGAAGTGAGCAAATGGATCGAGAGCAATGAGATATCCTCAGCAAAACTGAGGAATGAATCGATTACGGTAACAACGCACTGCTGACAAAAAGATGAGACAGCATCAAGCAGTGATGCTGTGATAAACAATGTTGCTGTGATGTATGCAACTACGACTGTGTAACAATTATGTTAGGAATGCTATATTTTTATTCTTTTTAACCATCAGATGGTATCCTAAGTTGAATTCCGGAAAGAAATCAAGTAATTATGATGTTTTCTGTAACTTGTAACTTCTTTAAGCTTTTCTCGATAAGCTCATGTAAATTATTTTGTATAGGTTTCAAATTCTTGCTATTATTACTATTTGAAGTAAAATAATTGTTACTCTTATTTAAAATGGTAGAAATTTTAAATTTTACCAGTCAAACATTTATTAATTATGTAAACATTTTTTTTATACGTTCTTCTCTTTTACACATGCAAGTAAAGTTTTATAACTTTGAGGTTTTTTTATCAATAATGCTCTCTATTATCTTATACAAAAGTTTATTAAAAATAATTGAACAACAAATATAATAACTAATTGATCAAATTCTTCCAGCTTTTATAGATTGGTCTTAATTGGCGAATTTACTGCGTACAAACTGTTTAACAAATCTATGATTAAAAACGATGTACAATTATCTAATGATATGTAAGAAATAACATGATTTAATGCAGTCGTGGGTGGAAAGTAATTTATTTTTTTCTGATATATTTATGCAACAAAATATATGTGAATATCTAGCTAAATAAAACAATATGTAAAGCGGAAATGTAAATTTATTTTTTTATCTTTATGTTTTACACTTATATATTTTATTCGCATAAATATACAGAAAAAATCAACGTAAGATATTCAATTAAAATAACGAGGGATTTCAAGTTTAACAAGTTTTAAAAACTAATAATTAAAACTTGAGAAAGTATATATTTAAAAAATTGAAAATAAATTGTTGATGTGTACAACACTTTTCATTAAATGATAAAATCATATTTAAAAATTAGAAGTTAAAGCAAATTTGTGCCATTACATATTTGTTATGTTAAACTTTTTGCAAAACTTTGTCAAAAATTAATGTTCTCTTTCTCTATATTAACATGTAGAATTAAAAATAAAAAAAAAACACTTTATGGAAAGTGTTACTGACTAAAGAAAGGGAGAGAGAGAAAGAGATATGTTGTTGTCACATTTCAAACAGTACATGTCTCTAAAAGACGACTAAAAAACGACTTAAAAACGTCTTATTATCTTCTAGACATCTTTAAGATGTCCTTGATCTTTCTCTGCTGTCTAGGATGTTATATCTCGAAAGTTTGTTTATACATAGTGCATCTCGCACAATAAAAAATATATAGCACAGAAAAAATAAGACAGCATTAATTGTTTTCAATATAACATTTAGATATTTATTTCCATTTGTAGTATATTAATTAATTTAGATGCCTTAAACATTCACTTAAAATATATATTTATTAGACTCTTAATATGTGTTGTTTTGTAATTTTTTTAACCTCTTTCAGTCTTTATATTTTATGTTTTTATTTACTTATACAACAAACACAAGAAACAATGTTACAATGGATAGATAACGTATCGAGTTTTACTTGCAAGTATTCATTATTAAAGTTAATTCGAGAAAGATGCTGAATTAATTACTGCCAATGTCACGATGCTTTTTTGTTTGTTAGATTACTTGCGCCATTTGCGTGTTTATAAGCTGGCTGCATTTTATCAAACGTTATTTTTCTTGCATGGTATTCTTCAATTGCGAGAGCCAATCAAAACGCATATTCAAATCAGATAATAATCGTAATAATCTAAAGCTGCGTTTTGATTGACTCTCGCAATAAACCAGTACATGATTAAAAAAGCAAGAAAAATAATATTTGATCTATCACGGTGATACAGCAGAGTAGTCAATACAGGAGCACAATTTAAATAGTAATTTAGTAAGCAATTATGCAATAAAATAATTTTTTTTAAATACTAAAAAATTACTGAAAATGCTGAAAAAATACTGAAGATTATATATCAAATTTTATATAGCTTAATTGTTCACGATAACAGTTAAGATCAAAGTCCGAAATAAATGTAAATGTCGTTGTGGAACTTATCGGAACCGGTTTTCTTAATTGCGGTCAGTGTTCCGTCAGCCGTAGAGAAGCGCGCATCGTTCAGTCTAGTTCATATACCAAGGAAAGACGTTAGAAGACGTTAGAAGTAGAAGAAACCGACAATGTTGTGCTTCTGCAGCGTGGCGACAATCGCTATTCTTTATTTTTTCTTCGATCTGAACTATTACGCGAGAATTATTTTTACTATCATGTGGGGTAGACTCTTTGAGAAAAAAAAGAAGATTCTTGATACGACTACGATTTACAGTAAGTTTTATGTTAAAACATAATTATATATTTTCTTTAGACCGCATGCTAGGTTAATAAAATCTTGTTTTAATTTTGCTTGTATTTTATATAAAATAAATCTATATTTCAAAATAAAAGATTATATAAGACCAATGCGAGCAAAATTACAGGATGTTAATATAAAAACTTATCTTTTTACTAAAAAAACTAAGTTTAGACATGTTGACTCTAAAGTTAGATGGTCATTGGTGAAAATTTAAATACATAAAAAAAATTACTTTATCATAAGTACATTATTTCACCATTAAATCGTTTTTGTATAAATGACTATATTATGCTAATTGCTAATTTGTGCTTTTTTGTTATGAGTGTCACATTGATTTTATTGAATTAGTTTTTTATTTTTTGTGTTACGTAATTACAGTTTTTCTTCAAGATATTTTATCTCTCTATTTTAGCTACTTTAAATATTTTTGGCCTAGATATGACTGCGATAAAGTTTTTACTATCCCAGATAACCAAGACTGAATAAGCATATTTTTGCAAAGTCTGCAAGAACACATTAGGGTATGTCAGTATTATGTAGTCAGCATTCAAACATAATCTTATTTCAATTAATGTTGATAGAAAAACAGAAAAACAAGAGAATATAAATGTATCATGCCGTGATGCAAATATTATTGCATCAATCAAGCAGAACTTGCTCAAAAAATGTAACAGATTTGAAGCATAACATGCTATTGTCATTTTATTCTTCATTTATTTCTATATTTTTACTGTGTTGTTTTCTTTAACATATCGTGTGCCTACATAATTCACTTACTATGATGATACAGCTGCAAAGTGTTGATTAAACCTGCGTGCATACTGCTGGCATACTGCTATCATTTGGCCATCGGGGCTATTTTTGATGATAATGTTAAGAGGGTACTGGATACNGACTATAGACACCTGTAAACCGACATTTCTAGAAGTCCTCTGGTGTCGTATTTACTGCATAAAATCTAAAATGCTTTTCCAGAAATAAATAAAATGTGCCAAAATTTATCGCTAGCTACTTGTGGTTGTCGAAAATAAACATAAATTTTTACTGATACAGTTTTCTTCTATAACCTCATTATATATTCACGTGGCAAGTATTTGTAAACTTTTATACGTATTTAAACTTAGCTAGCGATAAAGGTACGACAAAAAAGAATAAAATAAGACATTCCGATTATGATTGGAATGTGTAGTTAACGAGAAAAAGAGATGGCAGTATAGGTTATCATATGCTATCATTGTGAATGAAAAAAAGAGTCTCAAAAGGCATTATATATCTATTTTCAAAAGCACTAAATAGTTGTTTATATGTATTTGCTTCTATAGAAAACGTCGGTTTACAGGTCTCTATCCAGTTTACAGGCCGGGCTCCAGTACCCTCTTAATCGTTTTAGTTCATATGTTTTGATAAAATTTAATTATTTCTGACTGCAAAACTGTGATAATTGTAAAGAAATTTTAATATGTGCTGGTTTTAAAAGTTTGTTATGTAATTGAGAGATTTACTGATAAAAATCCAACCTTAGAATTAAAACGTCCGAACTTAAAGTATTTTTTAAGTAAAAAATCATTTTTTACATTAATATTCTATTTTGATTCGCATTGGCTTTAATCTTGTTTTGACATTGTCACAAATTTATTTATCGATGATAGATGTCTGAAAGTTTTGTTCTGTGTGAAAAGTTTATTATATAAAATGTATGCCTAGTATTATGACTTGCTTTTTACACGTGTATATTACATGCAAATGTATTCATCAATACATACAAAAAGAATGGAATGGTAAATATGACATTAACATATTATGCGTCTTTTAGATTTTTTTCAGTTTGATAGAACGTTGTTTTACAAAAAACTTATACATATTTTCTTACAAGTATTGCTTATTAAATTTCTATATTAAAAATATAATTTTATATAAAATAAGAATAAATTTAATACATAATTATATTAAATAAAAATTAATTTAACATTTTTTAATTACATTCAATAAAAAAAATTTGACAGCTTAATGTGATATAGTAATAAAAAGTATGAAATGCTGAATGATGATGTGGATCAAGTAAGAGCATCTTATTTTGCTCATTATTTTATTTTGGTTTTCTAATCTAAACAATTATACATATACAGGATGTCCTACTTCTTGTTTATTACAGTATTACAGTATTTGTTTCTTCGAACTGAATAATGATTCTTTTCGGTATCCTCCTATCATAAAAAATAAGCGAGATATTTAGAATGCTCAAGTTAAGTGGGACACCCTGTATATGTATGTATATATATATATATATATATATATATATATATATATCACATACATATTAATGTCATATTGAAATTAGCTGTATAATTTTTATGATCTATAAACGCTAATTGTTCTTATTTATATTCTTACTAAAATTTTAACATGTCTTAAAATGTCGCGATCCGTCGTATGATAAATATCGTTAATTTTGCTATTTTATTTATGTTTTGTTATATTACAGTTCTCGATCAAGCCAATTGTGGCATGAGAAAAATTTCAATTGTAGAATAACAAAAAGATTTCTCTTATTTTAGGTATATGTTTCACTCAAGACATTGACTTGGTCTTAAAGCATATGAATAACGCGAGGTATTTGCGCGAGTTGGATTTTGCGCGTTTTTATCATTACGATAGATCAGGACTATTCACAAAAATCACAAAAAAAGGCGGTAGTGCTGTTCAAGGTGCTAGTAGTATACGGTATCGTCGAGCACTTTCTGTCTTCACGCCGTTCAAAATTACCACAAAGGTATGACCCGCATTTAGATTGTATTGTTTTGTTTTATTCACAATTACATCATTTACAATATAATCGAAATAAATTAAAACTTTATCTGATTTTCTTCACAGGTTATTTATTGGGAAGACAAACATCTATATCTAGAGCATCAATTTATTAGTCTCTCGGATAATTTTATTCGCGCAGTTGCATTAAGCAAACAAACACTAACTGAACTAAAGATACCAATAAACGATATAATAACCGAAATCGAACCGGACATTCGTAGGCCAGAACTCACTAAAGAACTTCAATTATGGCTAAACTGTATGGAAGAATCGTCGCAAAATCTAAAAAAACAGAGATAAGAAAAGATCTAAAACATTAAAATTGCAATATTTGCACATAGTGTAAGTCATGATATAATTATAAGTATACGTTATATATATGTATACAATATGTACTTATACCAAAATTATTAAATAGCAATAGCATTTTAGCAATTTTATTTTTACATTTGTTATTTATATAGTTTAAAAATGGTTTTTTTATTGTTGGATTTCTATGTTACACGATATTCTGTTACATGTACAAAATCAAATAATAAAATAAAATATATTTCATTTATTGGCATCAATACATATCCCAAATATACGATAATACAATAAACTTAAAACTTAATGCTAAAACTCTGATGATGAAAAACACTATTATTTTTGTCATTGATCCCAAAATAAGTTTACTTGCAATTACGTAATTATAGTGACGCTATATATTTGGAATAAATAATCTGATCACACATCGGAATATATATAAATTTACTTAAAGCTATATTTATCAACAAATTATATCGAAAGTTACTACATTCAATAGAACACTGAGAGATATTTTCTCGATTAATTATTTTAATGAATTTTATAATTTGTGTCACATCGCACACACTACGAGGTTTCAGGACAACTGTTAGATGGCGAACTTGGTACTGGCTCGGA
Organism: Pseudomyrmex gracilis; assembly: GCF_002006095.1. Taxonomy (NCBI): domain Eukaryota; kingdom Metazoa; phylum Arthropoda; class Insecta; order Hymenoptera; family Formicidae; genus Pseudomyrmex; species Pseudomyrmex gracilis. Next base: position 2,983,376 of record NW_018020584.1, on the reverse strand, counting down.
TAAAACGGAGACTGATGGTATAAAGCGTTGCCATCGCGCAGTCGATTCGCGAACTCGAAAGCTGCCGCGAAGCGAAGCAACCTTTGACTGCGCTTTCTATAAAAGTTTTATGTGAGCCATTCGGTAACGAAGAGCTCGCAACAGTTCTGCTCAGGAAAGAATATATACGGATGACTTTCTTTCTCATCCAACTCGTGAGTGATCAGTGTGTTATTATACGTTTGTTGGAAATCTTTTTGTTTTTTTTTGAAAAATTACCTGCTTTTTTCATGTATATTTATTGGTATAATCGATTGTGTCATTTGCATAATATCTCGTATGCGTAAAAAACGGATTATACAAAATCATTTTGCAATGATTGCACCAATAAAAAAAAGAATAATACAAAGAACTCCAACTAGTGATTTGATACGATAGTGAGATAAAGCGATTAAAAGGTGATGTAAAATGCGCATAAAAGAAAGAGAGAAAGAGAGAGAGAGTGAGAAAGAGAGAGAGAGAAAGAAAGAGAGAGAAGAAAAAAGAGAGATCGAGCAAAAATACAAATGATTTTGGATAATATACGTATGTATATAAATTTATATTCACACATGTGTTCCATTCAAGAATACACCGTTTTTTTCTCCAGAAAATACACGGAGTTATTATAAGTTTCGCGTGTTCAGCACGTAAAACGTGCGTATTTCTGCTTACAAGTACAATCCGAGTACGGCCGTGCGCAGCGTTGCATTCACGAATCAGCGAACGATAACTGCACTGTGCGTAAATACACGCGCGTGTATATAAAATTACGCGATTACATTACGAAAAATTATTGCATGATTTTATCAGACTACTGTTTATTGCTGTTGCGCTATTGACTAATTTAGCGCTATCATCGAATAAATATAGAAGAAAAAGCTACAAGAGAATACGTAATATAATTTATATTACGTTATTTCTTAAATAGCACACATAGAACACACCGAAACCATGAAATATTTTCAATGTTACAATTTTTTTTGAGAGGAGAATAATTAGGGAATAGTAACTTCGTTAGATTTTTAACCATTGCTTTTGAAGGTCGATGCGTGTCTGTTCCCTTGCTTCATCAAGTTAGAAAATCATCGTGTTACTGTCCGGATTAATATTGCCCATGTGTGTCTCATGGTCCCTCATCAGTCTCTACGAGATGATTTAGATCTCAACGGAAAGCATTAATATGTTTTCAGCGAATTGTCGCGACTTAACAACTAGGACTATTACGCGAATTTACAGATGCGTTTCTTGAAACAACGTTTCACGATATATAATAACGTTAATATAAATTAGACAATTAGATAATCGAGCGCGTTACTTTCAGCAACAAGTAATAAAATTTACTCTGTCTTCTATCTTTTTTACGCATTTAGATAATTGACGCGTTTATGTTGGTTATTTTTTTTCCAAGTGAAAAGTTAAAAAAAAATTGCCTTTTCAAAAAACAAAGTTTCAGAAAACGCGCTGATAACACGCAGACACACGATTCTCTCGAATACCAGGAAATCGATCGTGCGAACAGGTCGGTCGTCGATTTCTCTTCCCATGTATCTTTTAACTGAACAATCGGCGCTTTCCTCGGTGAAGATACAAGTCTTTTGGCGTATTACTTTCCCCCCGTAAATTCGTGGGAAATTGTTCGCAAACTCGAGACGTGTACGAAGATCGCTTTAATTGCTTTATTAATGTGAAGCACATCGAGATACATCCGAAGTGTTTACAATCTTGTGGAATTAGGTCTGTAGAAGCGTACTTAATTGCAATCGGAAACGTCTCATTTCAATCTTTAAACATATAGACTACTGCACACGTGTACAAAATAAGTAACTTTGATAATTTCTGACAAAAACGTGACGTTAATTTTTAATATTAATATTTTATTTATATTGCATCGTAAACTTTAAGCGTAAAAATATTTGAAATAAAAATATATATCGTGAGAGATAGCTTCTAATTTGTATAATTAAAGAGCGTTCGAGACAATGTTATTTTCGAAGAAAAGACGCGAACGTTCTAAGAACGACGCGGGAATTTTAATCACGGATTTATCGGGCCGAAAAAAAAAAGGACTTTCTTAATGCTATGGTTAAGAAAACGATCACGTATGCATGGGAAGGGCCGAGAGGAATTAAACCGGCTGAAAATCGCATGTTCGTGTGCGGCTTTGTTTGATGAAGGATACGCGTGTCTTGACATATCGCCTTACGATTAGTTTCTCCCGTACGTAAATATTTTTTTTGATAAAAATATTCCCGAGTACATCGACTGTATGATCGCCAATTACATTTAGCGACAATTTTTAACACTTATTTGTGAGAGGAGAGTAAAACAAAAAAAAACACAAACTGTCAATTATTAATTCGATAAAAAGACATGATGTTTATGCCGGAGAAAAGAATTATCGCGTATTCCAAACACGTATGCGACCGGAAGATTATTAACGAAGACACGCGCGAGAGCTTCTTTCCTCGATTACATCACGTGGGAAGTCGAGTGCGTAGGACGCATTAACGCGATCAGATGGCGCATAAAAAAAAAAAAAGGAGAAAGAGACCGCTGAAGAACCGGGCCGCGGTAACTTTTACATTTAGACATTGTCCACACACGCGCGCGCGCGCATACATACACGCACACACACACACAAATACGTTTTCACGCAACGGCAACGAGTGGGGAGATCATAGATGATCGTAAATTGTCCGCAATTGGCAGGAAGTCGAGGCCGGGGGACCGTTTGTGCGCCCCCTTTGCATTCTCGTCGGTGTACATTATTATTTTCACGCAGCCTTCCATTCCATCCAGAAATTGATTTCAGTGCGTGTGGCGATTAATCTCTTTATCTCATAATAATGATTTACGTATAAACACTATCGGGTGTTTAACTATAATATGTTATAAAACAAATAGTACACGTTGTCGTTACGCTCGAGTAGAATAATTAATTCTCTTGGAGCGTGGTTAAAAGTTTTTTTAGACTGATTTAAAAAAAGACGCATCATACACGCATTTTCGTTTTCGAATCACTTCAATGTTGAAAATTATGTTGCGATGATAGCAGAAATTTTCTCTCCTTCTCACGTATCTCGTGGATATTGGAATTTCTATAATAACGTAACAATCGGTAAGGATAAAAATAAGAGTGCATCGAGAAGTTATAAATATTTCATGCTGAAACATCGCACTCTGAAGAGCATACTTCTTTCGCACTTTTATCACATAAATGTCACCGCGCATGCACTCGTGAAATTCGAAATCGTTTCTTGAGAAGTTCGAATCGCGTTCACGGATATTTTGTCATTTTAAGATTCTACATACATTTCTCTTTTCTCTTCTCGCCGTCTTTCTTTTTCACAGCGACTTTTTCCCCGTTTCAATAGTTTAGTATTAGTAGCAAATTCTCATATACATTAGCATATTCTTATTTAACGATCGGTCGTACGTAAGTGGCACGAATATTACGACAGTGGGTGGAGTTCTGCGTGAGAGCGTGCGTCGCCTTGATAAGGCGAATCAATATTATTCAATCCTGATAAACTGCTCTCATTGCGACAAGTGGAGACCACATTAACCAGCAATGAGCTGATAACAGATTTTCCGTTAACTCGCGAATACACACGTGCAATGCAGTACCTTGGTTTTTTGCTGAGAAATCGATAAATGTCGTACATGTTTTTTGTACCGTGCATACAACAGTTGCAACAATTGCAAACAATTTGCAAAAAAAATATAACCTTGCAAAACTGTAACTTTGAAAAAAAAAAATCTTTATTTAACATACAAAGATGTTTTTTCGGGTTTGTAAATCTTTATTTCCGCAAATTGCAGTGGGTGGTAATGACAATGATATCTATGTGATACAAATTGTCACATTAGTATTGATTTATCCTCGCTTCTCCACATGAGAAGAAATAAAATAAAATCGACTACGTAGTCCGCATAAAAACTTTTACGTATTTTTTTATAACAAAATATACAATTCAGTATATCTGTAACGCAAATTGTCGACAATAATGATGCTGAATTATATGTTCTATTATAAAAGTTACGTAAAAGTTACATAAAAGTTTTTACGCGCACTATGCAGTTGATTTTGTTTTTCTCTTTTTTACATAAAAAAGCAAGGATAAATCAATTTCCTGAAATTACTTGTCTAATCTTGTCTGTATCGCGAGCAATAATAGTTGACAGAACGTAAGTGTCATAACGTGTAAGATAACGTAACTGATGACATTAGTCGCGTCTAACACGAAAAAAAAAATTCTATTAGAGGTAATTTTTTATTCAACGTTGTCCTGCATCGTCTGATCAATATCTCATTTGCATAGCTATCGCGATGACTTAAACACAAAAATTTCACATGGGCCTTTCAGTGGCCTCCGTTATTTGAATTTCTGATACGCGATGTGAAGCCTGCGATGTCTTTACATTGTGAGGAAATTGCGGAAGAAACCGATTTATGATGCATCAATTATTTTTTCTCTGGATGCAAGATTAAAGTGTTTTGAACGTAGAAAAGTTGCAAAATAGAAGATTAATATAAAAAATTAATACAAAGAAAAATAAATACACAGTGATTTTTGAAACCGAAATATTGAATTGAATTCGAATTTTGTGAGTTTTATATCATTAACGTTAGAAAACTCACTTTGAGTGATCTCTCTACTCTCGAGTCGAAAGAAAGCGACACGCGCGTATTCACACTGTGGGAAGTAACCGAGGTTGATGCAGAATTATATACCTGAGTTTCTAAGAAAGCAGCGCGTAGAGCAAAAGGAAAGAATGTTTTTTTTTTTTTTTTTTTTTTTATACACGAGACCTTTCGCTGAATGTTACCTTCACCTTTGTATAGCGTTCCGCATATTCTAAGACCTTAATTTTATACAAAAGGTTAATGAAGAACAAGCGCGCGAAACGATTGCGAAAGTGGCAACGGGAAAACGACCGGACGTATATCTCTTTCTCTCTCAGGAGATCCCACGAGCGGCCTTGAAGTAATGTTTTTTTCTTCCCGCGACTCGATGGGTCGCCTACGGGAAAAGTGACGTTCGATGAGCAATGCACGAGCGCTTCTCTCTATCACTTCCACCTCCTGCTCGCTACGTAGGTGAGCGGCTGTTGCGATTGATGTCCCGTTAGCGGACCTAGAAGCGAAGAGACCGGACCAGTCGCATCGGCTCGTTCCCGGACATATCGGGGAACAGATCGTCGTCTGGTTGGCGAGGGATCGTCCGGTCAGGTCGATTGACATTCAGTCGATCCTCCAAAGTCTTTCTTGTCAGTGCGTTTTGAACGGAATCCTCACGTCTCTCTCGCCGCTCGCGTAGGTCGCACGTCGATCTTCTTGTTCTCTTCCTTCTCCTCTTCTTCCTCAGCCTCCCGTTCCCCCTCATTACTTCTTTTTTTTCTCTCCCTCCTTCTCTCTTCCTCTCGCGCGGCTTCTTCCCCTCTTTCTTCTCTCCTCCCACAATCTATCCTTCTCAGCTTGCTCCTCGAACGGTAGACGTAGTATTTCCTGGTGATCCGTGATGCGCACCACGAGGCTCTCGCGCTGATGCGCACGGTGGGTTTTTTTTTTTTCTTATCAGTGTGATATAATCAGTTCTAATAATATTCGTCGGATATAACACAAAGTACGGGAGCTTGTATTCGCGCGAGTGATAGAAGGCGAAAGTAGTAGCGAATCAAATCAGTGCGACTACATAAGCAGTGAATTCTGAGACGTCTGACTAACGCACACTCTCTGTCGAGTTAATGTGTAAAACTGTACACGGAGAAGTGACGTCATTCTGTTCTTTTTTTATATAGCTAATATAAGACCAATACGTTAATTATCTATCTTGTTTGCAAAAGGATCAAAAGGTGCTATCTCTACGTTTACAGGAAGCATCGCCAATCCCTTCGCGATAAGAATCTGATGAAGGATCAAGTCATGGGCCGCACAGGATACACGTGCATCAGGCACGTCTTCTGTTCCCTCAACGTTCTGATTTGGGTACGCAAATTTTTCATTTAACAATCGATTTTATCGCGCGATACGATATTTCGATTACAAAAAATATCTTGTTTATAACGATACATGCTCCGAAGTTTAATTTTTGAATGAAATGAACTTCAAAATACGTGTGTGTTAATATCAAAAGGGAGGGAGGGAGGGGAAATATGTCATTAAACTCTTGTATTTGTGATTTCAGTGTCAATTAATTTTATTGAGAGGGGAAGTGTGTCATTAAACTCTTATATTCGATTTCAATGTCAATTAATTTATGTTCGCATCTACGTACACACGGCGTGTGCGGCACTTGAGTTCTATATTTGAACTCAAGTTCAAAAGTGATGTGCACAATTCAGTGTGAGAACATCTCGGCAGATCTGAATGAAAAACGAAACATTTAGTTAGCACACAATCCATAAACACGTGTAATACATACCGGTGATATCGTCAATTGGCATGACAGACATGAAACAATGGCCAACGACGAGCAGCGGGCAGCAGCGATGGCAGCCCACGCGGATCGGCGATTAAATCGACGCGCTTTTGTAATTCGCGCCGCGCGTTCTGTCGCATTCTCTGTGTTTCCTCTCCCTTCTCCTTACCCGTCGACTTTATTATTCCACTTGAAATCGACCGTCCGCGACGTCTACATCGCGATGAAAGCCTTAAATAGGGCGTTGAACCGTGTTCTATGAGCTATAAACTTACGGTACTTAAGTAGACGATAAAAGCGCGCTACAGCTTGCTCTGTACCGTACGTGAAGCGTTTCAAATACACGTGTGTACACATGTGTGTTTTACGACTGTTAAATATGTCACCTGTTTTGCGCGTTACACTTGAATACTAATTGTTTTCCTCGCGCACCGACTACGGTACATAAAAAAACGAGTCTCATTGCGATAACTTCACCGACAGATAAGAGAAACAGTGAAATTTCACATTACAAAATATAAATATACGTCGCATTTTGAGCGCTCATGTATTTACAAATACATTGTACTGTATATTGTATTTTGTCTCTCGATAAAATAAAATAGATGGAAATAAAATTTGTATTGTAACAACACACATTATGTAGATTGTGTCTTATGTTAATTTCTCGTCGTTGCGAAATTATTGCGCCGTTTCCGCGCATGCATCATTGACGATAATTAGAAAGTGCGGACTCGTACGCTTTTGTACAATTAGCTATCGGGGTCGCATAACAGTGCATTAATTTCCTAATCATACTGCGACGCGCGCGAAGTTGCAATTTAAAAATTATCACGCTGCGGTTGTTTCGCCGGCCGCGGAGAATTTCGCGGTTTTCCGCTGCTGTGCAGCTGCGCCGTTCGTAAACACGTGCAAAATATATACGTGCGCTCTCTCGCGTCCCATCGTGTCCGGATTCGATAAGGTGAGGGATGTCGCAATTGCATGCCAGAACACATTGCAATTTACGGGACTGCGGATGAATTAGCTGTAAGGTCAACATTCACCTGGTCGACTTCCTGTCACTGACAGCGCGCGCAGTGGGTTACCTAGAAATTCTATACTCTCTCGAACGCGGCCTCTCTCGTCGTCTCTCTATTTGCGAATAACTTAGCAGGTGAACGACAAACCGTTACGTGTATGCCGGTGACCGAATTGACGTTTGATACACTTTGCATCAGGTATCGGTGTGTAACAACATTGCATCACATATATATAGCGCAGTATATTAATTTATTCCTATTATTGTTGCGTGTAAAAAAAAAGTATCATGCGCGCAAGTTGTCTATTTACTTTCCAAACATTTAATCTTGGTGCGCATTGGCTACATTAAACGAATATTGCACGGCTGTCACAAAGGCAGCCATCAATTTTCCTTTCACATCGATGATTTAAAATAATATCGCGGTACTTTCTAATTTGACAACCTACTTTCCATTCCTGATTTTGTTTAAACGCTACGTAATCGCGACAATTTATTCTGAGCGTGCACATTGTCAGCCGGACATGAAAATATAACGCGACATTGACCCAGTGAACTCGCGTGCTGTGGATAGCGTGATTACAATCTCGCGATATTTTTAATTATGATTTAAGATCATACGCGTGTAACTATTAGGTATAGATTATCGTTATAGCAACTGATGTAATCTTACGATCAGGCATAAAGCTACCGTGCAAGATTGTTATTTTTTCTTTAATGTTTTATGATGTCGTTGGCTACGATAAAACTTAATTATTGAGAGTTTTATTTTATATTTCACATTACATCTCTCAATTTTGAATACAAAAATATATTATTCGTCGAATTAAACAAATTATAACTTTGTACGTTTCAAAAACTATTATTACGATTTATTTTTTTATTATTAATTGTAAAATAAAAGAAAGGCGAAAATAAATTTGATTTGATAAAATAATGAAAAACAGATTGTTATTTAGCGTATGCAACATTTCCACGTGCACGCTGCTGTATTTACGTCTCAACGAAGCTAATAAATTTTTCGTCGATGCGCGAGACAGACGCCTATGACTGGCGGCACAACTGACACGTGTAATTTGTTTTACAGTTATGCGCTTGCGGAATTTTGGGTGCGGGACTTTGGCTGCGATTGGCTTATTCCGGATACGCGACCTTGGTGCCACAGTACAGCTTTGCATCGGCGGACTCGCTGTTGCTCGCCGCGGGATGCGTCACGTTCGTCATCGCCTTCTTCGGATGCTGCGGAGCGTGGTTTCAGTCTAGATGCATGCTGATCACGGTTAGTACAACGTAATTTATTGTAAAACCGTGTTCTGCAAAAAAAAAGACGTCTAAATATAGTATACGTTGCACGCGCCTAACCGCAATTTGTTGAAACTTTCAGTATTTCAGTCTGGTGATACTCATGTTCCTCGCCGAGTTTATGCTGGGCACTTTGGCGTTTGTGTTCCGAGAGCATGTCGCGAGAAGCCTGAAGGACGAATTGCTGTACGGCATCGAGAAGCATTACAATGACACGAGAGAACCGGGAACACTCCCGGCCATGTGGGACCACATACACACGGAGGTGTTAACACGCTCGATTAAAGTGTCGCTTAGAAAAATTATAGATTTATAATAAATACATCTACGGCATTTTTTTTTGAATTTATTAATTAATTTTACATGCGTTATACTTTTACTTTAACATTCTCTGTTGCAGTTGAAAGATATTAGAATATAAATGTGTGCGTGTACTTTTTTTCAGTTTCACTGCTGTGGCGTACGCGACTACACGGATTGGTATCAAATCGAGGCATGGCCCGAGGAGGATCGGGTGCCGGATTCCTGCTGCATACAACGGGAACGATACTGCGGTCGTCTCGATTCGGAGGGTCGCAAGAAAGAGGGTTGGTACAAGGAGGGATGCATGTCCGCCATACAGATGTGGCTGGTCACCAGACTCCACGTGGCGGGCACGGTGGGTCTTGTCGTCGCCTTCCTTCAGCTGTTCGGTCTGGTGGCCAGCATGATCCTCTTTTGCACGGTCAGGCACAAACGGTCATCCCACACGTACAAGAGCTACGACACCACCAATACCTAGAATTTCAGCTCGATCTTAGACGAGACGACTGTCTAAGATCGATAGCTTTCTCTCGTATACTCGCGAATCTCTGACTCCCGTTGCACGCAGCGGGAACGAATCTTTTTTTTTTTTTTTTTCGAGATCGTCGGGATCGTCGACTTTCCTAGAAGGATCTTGCCGATTTCGATCGCGCCAAATATATATTTGTAAAAGTAAGCGGCAACGACAAAAGTCGCTTGTCGAGAAAGATCAGGAGAGAAGAGGGAATATGTCATGTTGCGGATGATTATTTAAATATTCACAAATACAGATTTACAAGTCATTTCAAATAGAACGATACCGAAATGTATGTAGTTTGTGACCAAAAAGTTTCCGCTGTGTACCAAAGCACGATAGATACGTAATCGACGAAATTTCTCTTTAGTACGAGACCTGATAATGTTTCCTCCATAATCTCCGGTGATTAAAGACGTATAATAATATATAATTGTGTCTCGACAACTATTTATATATTCGTAATTATTGTCCTAGATGTAAGAAGTTTACGATCCTTGAATATTTATAAATAGTCGTGTGTAGATATAGGATCTGAAAGCAGAGAAAAGTTAATCTGTAAATGAAAACATACACATAATGCAGTATATAATTCATTTAATGACGGGGATCGATGATCAGATTATGATCGATCGTTAAATTGTGATTTTCTAACGAAACAAGTTTACCCTACTTTTGAACTAATTGAAATGTTCTTAATTCTTATATACTCAATGTTCGTTGTAATTTATTTTCTACTTTTTACAATGAATCGATTACAGGTGATTCACCATGTTAATAATTGAGAGCTGTTAAATACGTATAACATGCATGATCGTGTGATTTAATATATTATTGAGCACTCAAGAAAAAGAGATCAAACTCCACTAATATATATAATTGCGTTATATATATAATATATATACAATATATTTAATATATACGTGTATTTTTGAGATTATATAAGCATGAATAATTTGTTAAGTTTTTTTGTATATCCAATATATATGTATAAATAAAACTATAAATTTCGTAGTTAAAACAAAAAAAATACACTATGTTATTATCATATGTATTATCTGACAAAGCACGATACTGAGCACTATGAATTTGAATAATGTTGAAGACTGTATGACACAAAGTCGAAATAATAAGCGATCACACAATGTAATATTACATACTGAAAATAAATTATTATTAATAATGAATAGTATATTTATATATAAGATACGCTGTTGAATTCTTCACAGTTTAACATATATATATCTATTTAATTAAAAAAAATAACGCACATTTTACAACAAAAATATTTTTATGTATATATGTATCTTTGCAAGTTTTACAAGTTACTTACAAGAAAATTTGAATAACCTTGGCGTAGAAGATTACGAGATGGCGTAAGTAATTGATGAGTTAAAAGAAGAACCACCATATATATTGAAAGATCGTAAATATGACATTTGTTAGACTAAGCTATAAATAAATATTAGATGTTTATTTCAATATTCAATTTTGCGATTAGTTTGTAATATCTGATTTTTAAAGGTAGAAAATAACAATCTCGATATCAACATTTGTATTAAAAAAAAAGATCAAAATTGTAAAGAAGAAATTGCTTATATCGGAAATATGAATATTTCAGCTATCTTTAAAATAATATGTATAAAAGACAAATTCTCTTGCCCATTGTTAGCACTCGCATCGGTAGGTGGATTGGTGGATGGATTTGTGGTTTGAGAGATCTGTGAGAAAGTATATCGAGAATAAATAAAAAGCAAAAGTACATGCTTGACCTATATCTTTGAATACGAAATCAAGAAATAAATAAAACAACTTGACTTGATATTAATCGATATCAATCGACATCACCTTACAATTAATCGCGAAAACATTCTAAACAATTAAGATAAAGATTTTAGTTGCACATAAAACATATGTAAAAAAGAACTTTGATAACAGCGGACACGGTAACGTGTAATTTTTTGATTACAAAAACAGAGGATGTACTTACCGTAGTAGTTGCTCCTCGAACGAATGCCAAGAAACAAGTGCTCAAAAAAAAAGCAGAAGTAACAGCAGATGCACGCGCATTTCGAATTACAAGTAAACAATAGTTTCTCAAAAATTATTTCTTACATAAAAGATTCTTGGACAAATATGTGTTTTGGTTGACATTCGACAGAAAGAACATGTGGCTGCATTATATTTTTTTTATAATCTATTATTATCACTACTTTAGTTTGACAGTCTATAACTAACATTTACTTGACATATAGATAGTAAACTAATTATTTTTATATGTGCGATAAGCTATATATTGCCGATATTCTTTCACAAAAGAAAGCGTATAATTTTATGCGACCTTGGTACATTTTCAAAATTAAGCGTGTCGGTGTGATGAGTCAACAATAAAATATCGGCAGAAACTATTGGACTTTATATATTTTAGCAAATCTCTACAATAATTATGCATGTACAAAACGCAATATTGAAGTTACGAACTGCCGAAAAAGAAAAATGACGTAATTTTATATATGTATACACACACACACATATAATATATGTGATCATATTATGAATAAACTTAAATAAATTATATAGATTTGTGAATTAAATTTACTTTAAATTTAAAATTTGTATGCAATCTACATTTTAATATATTTTGAAAATACATCTATAATTACTTCTTGTTGCAAATTTATAAAGATAAGTGTATATAAAATAAAAATATATAACTTGCTTTGTGTGTGCAATTTATAATTAACCACAATTGTAATATACAATGTTTAAATTTTTTAATTAGTTATTTTTTATACATTACAAAATAGTACATATTAATTATAACATATTAAAGATAAGAGACTTCTCACTTTTCTCTTTGTGATTATGTTAAACAAATAATCTTGCGTGTTTAATTTACAAATACGTAACATCTTATTTATAAGTATACATGTTAATTAAAAAGTCCGTTAAAGTCCCAAAACTTTTGTTTTTGCTAGATTATCGACCACACTTGTTACTCTGTTGAGATTCTGTCTGAAAACTTGATCTCTAACTGTACCTCTCTTGGGTTCCTATGTACAAAAACAAGCAACTTATTGTTTGCAGCATATTAGATTTAATAAAATAAATATATATATATCTTAAATATATATATATATATATATATATATATCTTAAAAGTTTTTTATCTGTTATAAAAATTATCGAAAATATAACTATAATAAAGCATTTATAAAGTCTAAATTGTATAATGAGCGTTAAAAAAGCTACAATCATGAATAACTATTTAAACAAAACATTTTAAGAATTTTATAATATTCTTACTAGCAGCGGTATTGCATCAAGTAGGGAGACAAGACCTTGGCTGAAACTTGTGTAGCCGTTAACGAACGCTCTCTCAATTCCATCGAATTTGGTGTTCGTATTGCCGTATTTTTCTTCCTCTCTAATTCGATCCACAAGTGGTCTGGGTGTCAGTGCATTGTACAAGCCTTCTTTAATAAAAGGCGGGATCGCTAATTTTTCTAAAAGACCTTGATCTCTTTCATTTTCTAAACGAATCAAGTTATCCATCGACGATACAGTTGTCGTAATTTGTTCCAAAAATACAGATCTGCGATTTTGGGTGGGTTTATTCGATATAGAGTGTTTAATAACTGCTGCGTTCGAAACTTCGCTAGTTAGTTGCTACAAAAGAAAAGATATATAACATACGCTATCATTTTTTACTATGTATCACAAACGAGAGAGATAGTTTTGATAATGATTGAAATAAAATATAGCGAAAATAAAAAGAAAATGCACAAAAAACAACGATAAACTAAGTGTATTTGTTTATTTGGCAAACTCGATTAACGCGATAATAACTAATGTGAGTTGTTGCACTTTCATAAGTCATTACAAAATATCCGCTCAACTATATTGAAATAACATGACGACTCACATCAGAAAAATGTTACACAGTCTCGCATGACAATTGAGTCATAGAAAAAAAAAAAAATGATTTATCATTAAAAAAGATTAATGGAATATAATTACCTCTACTCGATCGACAATGATATTTCTAGCCAATATTATCAAACTGATTAATCTTCCTCTTCCATGACTAATCGTATCTGAGATACGTCTTAATAATTCCTACAAAATAACAACTTTGACTTCGTCTGTTCAGCAAGTAACAAAGCGTTTAATTTAAATTTTACACATAAATCTGTGGTTCTTTGTTTGTTTCTGTACTGATGCAAATAGAATACATATTGTTTTTTTTATATAACAATGTTGTCAAAAAATGCATTTTCATATATTTTCGCTAGCTTATCTTACAAATACAAAATTTTACCTTTGCTTCTTCCAGTTTTGAAGATGACACGTTGTTTTCTATATTTTCCGTAGTGTTAAGAACGAATTTTGTCGGTCCCTCCGCAGGACGAGCACTCAATAAATGCACGCAACTAATAAGTAGAAGAATTATCAACGCCTGCATATTTTTTTCATGTATAAATCAGTTTTGACAATAAACTGTGTAACGCAAAAAAAAGAAAAAAAATTTAATTCAGAAAACACACTTTTAAAATAAAAACTTGATATTTTTTTCTGTTAATTTACTTCTTGTTTAATAAGAAAAATTAAAAAAAAAAAACAAGTAATTTGTCAGTTTGTCTTCTCTTGAAGAACGAATATTCGACTAACACTTTGCCGTCAATGATCGCGTACTTTACCCATCGACTTACGACATTGTATCACTTTCACTCTTTACATGCCTCTCCATATGTGTTCCAAATAAAGCGGCAAACTTAAAATTTGACTCTTTAAAGAGTCCACTTTGATAATAATTAAAAATAAAACTTTATTTAGAACTAGAAGTTTTTAACATTGTAAAACTTTATTACTAAATATAAAAAAACAGGGAAAAATTAAGAAATAATTGTTTTTGTGTTTACATGCATTTATTATATAGATAGTTAAATTCCAAGATTATTGAGAAAATATAAGTACCATATATTTTATTTATATTATACATCTTATATGCAGACACTGCAAATAATGCAATGTAACGTTAATAATATCGTTTCAGATAAGTTTCAATCATGTCTTATAACACGAAGAATATTGCAACCCAATTGACAGGAAAGTTTACTATCATGTGGTAAAATCTCACATAACACTCTGCGCAGTTCAGTCTCGTTTAGCTGTAAAGCAAGACAATTTAATATCATAAAAAACATTAATCGTGAGATTATGTAGGTAAATAAAAAAATCAAATATTTATACCTCCAACAAGAAGTGAACAATGGCATGGCAACCGCGTATAAATGTTTGGACAACCTGTAGCGTTTGTTTAATATGGCTACCGCATTGTTCATTGTTAAGAATTTCATTGCAATTGTTTGAATCCTCATTATTTTTTCCATGACTTGAGTCTTTGCCATCTATTACGCCAATTTTTACCGTGGAATTTTTGCTTTTATTATGATTTGTACCGTGACTTCCATCGATAGTTAGATTTACGTGTGTTCCCTGATCATTTTCGTGCCTAAGATTTTCTCCTGTTCTAGTTTTACGTTATTACGTTCTTTGTGCTCACTACTGGTTTTTCCGCCACTATTATGCGATTTTGTGATACTTCCTCCCGTGTGAGTGTTTTTGCTACCTTCCGTTATTCCACTATTTTTAGTTTCATTTTCTTTTGACAATCCTTGATGTCCTTTTGATTTATTCTGACTATTGTGTTCTTCATGTGATATCACAATACCACCTTCTTCTCTTGTATGATTATTATTATTTCTATTTTTATTAACATGTTCTTTGTTAGATTCACTTTTATCGTGCGATGTTATAATGTCTTTTCCCGAGTGCTTGCTGTATTCTTCTTTTTTCCCACTATGTTCATTTTGATGTTTTTCAGATCCATTTTTGTCAACGTGTTTCTTGTTCTTATTACCTGATGAATTATCAGATTTTTCTTTATCTCCTAGTGATGTTTCTTTATCTCCTATTATTATGACTCCTTTTACATTAGTTTTATTGATCTTTGTTTCGTCCGATATTTCATAAGATCCTGAATTTTCCCCATCAACAATCGGTATTATAATTACTTCTTCTTCATTCGAAGAACTGCTCCCGTCGTTTTTTGAATTAGCACCAGCTGATACGTCACCACCAATACTAGCAGATATTCCTCCAGTACCAATCGAGAAACCTGCGTCTCCTTTTACACCTGCGCTTATCCCATTATTAATTTCTTTCCAGATTTCTCCGATAACAGATTCCTCCGACGATTTTTCCGATGAAGAATTTTCTTTGGATTGTTTATGCTTTTTAGAATGTTTTTTTTCAGAATGTTTCTTCTCCTTGCTACCTGATATTCCAACGCCTAAATCGCCAGAGCCGCCAAGTGATATTCCGACACCTTTTTCACCAAAATTAAGCTTAGGTTTCAATCCTACGTTTCCTACATCAGATATGTTTGATATGAAAATATCATTTATTGTAAAAAAAAGATATAATTTTTTTCTAATGTCGATCCATCGAAAATTCATTCAGTGTTGAAATATTTCAAAGACGTTTTATATTACGATCTCCTCTTAAAATTAAAGTTTTTGCTTTTAAAAGTTAAATATACATGTAAATATTTATAAATATATATTTTTTTCACAACAAATCAGATTAAAAATTAGATTTTCACTTCTCTTACCACCAATATTTAAATCTATTCCCTTGTTTTCAGATGTCGTATCAAATGGATTTAATAAGAAGGGTTTCAAACCAATACTTTTCTTAAAGTGTCCCTCTGCACCATTTAAACCTGCAGAAATTCCGGCCTTATCTGAGAACGAGATGCCCTGCTGTGAAAAAAAGAATTCTATTTAAAAATAATAACAGACATTTTCATATTTTAATTTTGATTTTCAAAATCTTTTTTATATTGTTAATAATATTTGAAACATACGTACGCTGGTTTCTCTTTTATATTTCGACCGAGCTAACGCGCTGGCACAAACAAATATCAAAAAAATATATATGCGCATATTGCCAATTATCGGTGGCAATAATTAAATATATAATAAAGACTTCTCTTTATATACTTATAATGTTCTAAACGCTTCCACAAACTCAATTGACAAATGTTTCGTTAGACTTTGTCTTCTAATGTAACGTCACGTAGTTTTATACTTACAAGTTGGTAAAATTATATGTAAAATTATACAGAAATTTACATGTCAACAATAAAGTCAAAAATAAAATTTGAAATAAAATGTGAATATTTATGTTCACACATTCGCGATTACTATATTTACATTTATATATTTGTGCGTATATTATATGTGCAAGAAAATAATTTATTTGAATGTGCGCGCTTATTCAAGTTTTTCATGTTGAAGCATAAATTACGTAAAAATAATTGGTGCTGACGCATAGAGATAAGAAGTGCGCGTATGTGTCGAAATTTTTTGTACAATTATTTAACACAAATCAATTTGCATATCAAGCCATTTAGATACAACAATATGTTAAACGTTGTGGCAGTTTTAGTATTTTAAAGTGATTTACAATTTATGCGAAAATTACAAGTATATAATAACATAACTCGCATACAGCTCATGAAGTGTTTCGAAACTTTTGGCTTATAAAAATTTTATGATATGCAATAAAATATGCGGAAAATATAAAACGAAGTAAATAATTTGTTACAACTTCTTCGAAAAAATATCAAGATATAGATATCGAACAACTTTATTTATTTCTTTTGTGTGCTGTACATCAGCATTTATATCACGTATGCGTGTGGCGCAGCGACGTTATAGCACAATAAAAAAATAAGACAAAAAACAATAAAATTACCATAAAATTCCACTTAGGAGAGAAATAATTAATATCGAATTATTATTTTAGTATAAAACTTTATTAAAATGCTACAAGTCAGATAAAAAATAAAATACATTTTTGTAATTAAAATACATTTTGCTTGGATGATTTGTGGGTTGAGGGACAAAGAAATAATGTCGTAATATGCGAAATTACTTGCTAGCGCAATCTAATCACGTACGGGGAATCACAAGAAGGACATCTCGTGTTTGGCATGCAGGAGAGAAAATATCCGCCGAAAAAAAAAATTAATATAAGCAACGACGAATGACGACGTTGTTAAATATATTCAGGGGACCTTGCAAAAAAGCGCTTGATCTTAGCTCTTGAATAGTGATGGTTCCAAAGTCTAACTAATTATATAGTAAATAATTTTGAATACGAGTTCACAATGAGTTATTTTTCAGCCAACGTTATTTTTCAACAATTGATTAACAGCTGCCAGAGTAGAAATTGGGATCTGAAATTAGAAACTTCGTCTAATCAGAAATGCTCACACGTACAACATTTGCGAAATGTATGTGGTTATATAAAGAGCGAGAGCGTTGACTCACGTTAAAAATATCATCGAAGAGAGACCCGCTGGTGTAGGTCTTGCTTGCGGTAATTGCGCCACCGCCGGTGTAAGTTTTGCTCGCGTCGATTGCGCCGCCGTCATTACCCACCGCGCTGGCGAAAAGTTCGCCGACCACGTCCGAAGGTGAGCTCTGAGTATCGATCGCCGCTGATGGACCAACGTAAACCGTTTTTCTGGGAGCGGCCCAAAATCTCTTTCTGAAATACCATCGAGGCGGATACACAGTCTTCGTACCGACGACGACGTTTTGATTGTTCTCTGAAAGAGGAAAGAAACAATGTAAAATTTTCCATTGCACTCAATAAAAAGTCGCAATTGCTCACCAGGTATCGTGACTGCATTGATGGTGGCGTTTGCTTGAATCGTAGCCTGCGTAGGTGCAGCAGCTGCAGGTACTACAACTTGTTTTTCCACAGATTTTACAACTCCGACAACTGGCGCCGCTCCAATGTAAGCCGATTTGACCAGACCGACTTCAGCATTTATTGCACGTCGTGTCTGTCAGGAAAAAAAAAATTCTATCTTGATAATCTATCAAATATTTAGCTGTTGTGTTACGATATATTACAATTTTATCAGATCTTGACCTCTTTGTCTTGCGACTTGGTCTTTTCGTCCGCGAACGTGTCAACTGACGCAGCAGCTTCAAGCGCCACCTTCTACATTCGATATATAGATTTAATTTAACAATGTCCCATGAATACATTTTTTTTAATGGAAAAATAATAACTTGACGCTTAAAGAAAGAATTATCCCACAAATCTTGAGTATAAACTTAGAACAATATGTACTCGTAACCTATTAACGGAAGTTATTAGTAAAACTACGACTAGTGTCTACAGAGGATGTGTTAGAAGAAGAAGACTGTCAATGAACTTCCTCGCGCGTCTCGATATCTCGTTTAGATATTGTATTTGAGACCTAGAAAATTAGAATTCCTCGCTGTATCCTTTGCTCTAACCAAATGTACTTCAATTTGTAAGCTATATATAAAAAGCTAATAATAAATTTTTTTAAACCTCGTTTTTCTTCTGCGCGTTTTTTTCTCTTGAGGGAATAATCTGTATATTGGTGTAACCCTTCTTCGGCTTTGTTTCGCTCGCAGCTCCATCGGCGCTGGCTGCTGCGCCGGCTGCCGCGTCGGCTGTCGCACGTGGATTCACATCGGTTTCCTTAGTTGCGCTGCCGCTCGCGAATCCGTCGATACCTCCAGCTGCGCCGACACCTCCGCCGAGGAACACGCCGGGTCCTGGGCCACCACCTGGTGTCGCACCTGCATACATCCCACCTGAAATCGGTTTCGTTGAACGTCCATCCAATCGCCCGCCAAGTCCGGCCGCCGCTTCCGGTCTTCCTCGACCAAGTCCAGCACGAGCGTACAGACCGCCGCCTGCAGTATAAATAATTTTTATTTGCATCTCTCTTCTGTACTTATTTTTCTAATGAATTAAAAAAGGCAACAGGTTTCTCTTGAATTTTGACAATTTTAAAGTACATAAGTTTGCTTTTGAATTCATTAGACAAATATTTCGACACGTGACACAGTGTACATATGTCTTGTTCGTAAATACAAACCGAGAGTCCCATCATTTGCGCCTACTTGACCGCCTAATCCGGCGCCTGCATGCGCACCCCATGGGGTTCCCACACTTGCGTGAAGGCCACCCGTTCCTGCACCTCGTAGAAGACCGCCTAGTCCGGCCTCAGCGTGATATCCTCCGAAGTTCACTCGAATTCCTCCATCAGTGAATTGAAGGAATGGAAGCTGAAGGTATGCGGTTAATAAAACGAGTTTATTAATCAATTTGAAGACTGCGCATCAAATAAGCTTGCATTGCGCAATTAAATACTTTTCGCAAGTTTTACGAAGTTTTTCAATTTTACGCATCTGTTTGTATATTTCATGCCTAATTGTACATGACAATGCAATTATTACTATCATGATTTCCTTTTCCATGCCGCAACACATGAGATCTTCGAGAGCGCGCACGCGAAGTTTCATCAGTCGCTAACGTTTTAGTTTATTTTGAAACTAGCCACCGTGACGTTGCACGCCATACAACAATTTCTCTCAAATATTTTTACATAGCATCCGTAATGCATAAATAAATCTGAAAGTGTGATGAAATGCACTTAAATGCAAATATGTATTCTATACTTCGCTGTGCGTTAGCACATTTTAATATTCTCGCTTATATTTTAATGTAGATTTTACTTGAAATTTTATCTCTTCTTTAGAAGAGTTATTTTTGTATCGTAAAAATTATTTCAAGGTGGATGAGTGCAAGAATTATAATGACTCGCCAGACACAAAAGATACGCAAAATTCTTAACGCATATGTAACGTTGTAATTAAATATCTCGGACACATGCTAAAGAATTTGTGATAAAACGTTTGTAATGACGCTTCATCTTTTTATTTCTTTTATTTCTTTTATTTCTTAAATTCTCGGTAGCATGAGACACGTGTTACAATAACATGTGATTCATTATAAGTTATCTTTTTTTTATTACGTTTTAGGTTTATAAATAGGGAAACAACTTTGTTATTCACGTTACAGTTAATTTAATCCAGTAGTTTTAGCTTTGTAGCATTTTGTTATTTTGACGACTGCTTTATCACAAGTTTCGAAAACAACATTTAATGACAGTTAAAAAACATTTAAATAACATTTACGTTTGATAACAAGTTTGCTTTAACAAGCAATTAAATATTATTGATAAACAATTGAGTTTTGTGCAACTTTCTAAGATATCTGCAATCCTTTCTCTTTCTGCAGTAACGTCTGATTATCTAACCGGCATAAGATGTGTGTGTGTGTGTGTAACTTTTACTCTCGTGTTTTTTTCTCTCGTAGCGCATTTGACCAATCAAAGTCAATTCTCGCAATTTCGAAGCGCACAAAGCATTATTAGCTGTTTTTGTTTACTGAATAATTGCTCCCGACGACGTTGAAGTTGCAATGAAAACGCATAACGCGATTCCGTGAATAAGCAAAGTGACTGAATAATGTAACGCGCGCGACCAATGCACGCGAGCATTATTGTGCATTAGAAATTTAACACACACTCTAGACAATATTATAAGTTATTATTCTTCTATACTTCACACACTTTTACGTTATATTAACATATCAATTTTTTAAAAAATTGTGTTCTTTTCGTTACTATTGTGTAGTTTCATTATTTCTTTCTACTGATGTATTGACTAACATTTTATGCATATTTTACGTAATGATACTAGCAATAAATGACGTGGTCAAAAAGAAGTAATGTCTTGTTTTATCATTTGTAACTACGGGTACGCAACAACGTTTCTTGTTTCATCTTATGTATTGTTGTAGTACATAAGTTACGTTAACGCACACATAGATATTGTAAACGTTTTTACATAACTTCACTATAATTGCAATCAATGAATTATGTATCTTTTGCGATTAAACACATAATTTATGTCTTATTTTACAACACAGTAACTTTTGATAATTTTTAATTTGAAAATAAAAATAGAAATATTTTTAATTAGTGATAACAACAGATAATATATAATAAAAAAAAAAACTTTGCACACTTACAGATCCGGAGTTTTCTTCACGTTGCGTGGCCTCATTTTGCGGTCTTCCGCTGACCATAACTATGAAAAAAATAAACAGATAGTTAGCTACCTTGCCCAACGACATCTTCGCGTTTACTGACGAAGGAACTGCAAGTAGACAGGTAGGCAGTGATTTCTCGACTCGACTCGAGGGCATCTGCTACTCACCTGTAGCTGGAAGGGGGAAGTCTCCGACTATAGAATCCTATCATTCATTCGATAAAGTATAGGTTATAACGGATTATATACATAAAGTACAGAGTCTACAGCTAAGAAGATCCTCGAAAAATATTTAGGATGACGAATTGTTTTTTTTTGCGGACAGTTTTTGCGCGAGTGAGAAATTATTGGAGAATGTGATTATGTAATTCAACCAGAAAAACGGTGTGTACAGATAATTTTTCGATATCACTTTAGCTATATAATTTGTTTGAAAATAAAAATATTGTCGCTTACATTTTATTTATCGTTTAATCTTTGTATTTGAGAAAACATGTTTATAATTGCAAATACAGAATCATTGTTAGCGATGCACATAGAACTCAAACCGAATAAGTTGATCTAATTAATTCGCTTACAACAACAATAACAACAATTTTTGCACCAAATCCATTTCTACGCTGTCAATAATAAAATATCGCAGTATATGTATAAAATAAAAATAAATAAGATATTTTAAAATAAATTGTTGTAGAAACTACTCGATCAATTTTATTTCAATTATACGCTCTACAATATCACGATGTATATAATCAGGTTTACACAATTTATTTCTGAGAGACGCATACTACTAAAAAATATATATTTTTCGAAAATCACCTTAGTGACATTGAATATATATTTTTTGTCAACATTAAATTGCGCTTACAGTATTTAATATAGTGCTGATTTTGTAATTACGTAAAACTAACGCGATGTTCAAGAAAAGAAGCACGTTACAGTTCCGCGACTTGTGAGACACTGACAACTGATTAATCATCAAGAGATCGTTACAAATACGTCCATCTCTAAGCGAATTCTATTCGACTGTTTAGTTAAAAATATTAATTGTTTATTTTCAAAGATTTGCTTCAGAAAAAATGTTTGAATAACAACAGAATTTTTATAACTGTTTCTGTTTTTTCTGAATTAAAATATATGTATGTAGAACACACTAGAAGCGTTAAACGTAATGACATATGGCCTTTTATTGCAATGTAAAAATAGAGCGAGTTCCGAAGACCAAGGCCGTGATTTCACGCGCGCGCGTGTGTGTGTGTGTGTGTGTTAATATGCACGCTTATGATAATTAAAACTTCTACAAACACATTGTTTTCCAGCAACATTATTACATAAAACTGAATTTAAATTTAAAGACATCATAAATTGTTTATGCGTCTGTGCACACAGAGACATATTTGTTGTTTAAAAAGTTTGAAGAAATGTGTGCACAGTTAACAAACTTTATATTATCGTATTCATATCGCTTTTTTCCGTATTGTATTCATTGAATGTGTACGTATATCATAATTTACAAAAACGTTTATCATGATGTAAGCCGGGTCAGATATCAAACTTTTGACGTCACTATGTGTATAAGTCATCATTACTTAGAAATAATTAAGATAACGTGTTTTATCTAACTATGATTCATCAATTTGATGTTTTTCCTCTAATTTACATGTTTATGCATTAATAATCTGTAGCTGGAAAGATTTAAGTAGAATATAAAGTTTTAGAAAAGAGAATTATATATTTATAAATGTTATATACACAAGCTTATATAAAAAAAATTATTACATTTCATATTTGTACAATTAGTAAAATTAGTAAAAAAATCTGAAGCACAAGATGAAGATAAATATTCGTTATAAAAAATAAACTTGTACATCTCTCTAATGCGTTATTTCGTCACATATATGTTAACATTATTATTGCGAAAAGGTTATTCTTCCTTGTTTGGGTGCAATTTTATTTTCGAGAGGCGGATCGTCGTACTCGCGCGTTGGCTTATATCTGGTGTTTGCAATTTTGTTCTGGGAATTTCCATTATTAGTCGAGTATTTCGGAACTTTTTGCTTAGTTTGTTTGGGAGCGACTTTATTCTCGATTTTAATAGCGCTGGCGAAAGGTCGAGTGTGGACAGTGCCGAAACCAGCGGTTATACCGTGCCAGGAAAAAGATGTGTCCTCGTCCACGTTCTCGTGAACCTCGTAGCCATTTGGTCGATGACCTAAAAAATCCACATCTTATATAATTATTTTGTACGTCTCGATTTTAGCAGTTATAAATAATTACATAAGATCACAATACGAGCTAATATGCTGGGTGTACGTTTAAAACAAAAATACATTTTTATGTATTTAATATATTTTTATATGTGTAAATTTTCATAAAAAAAAGATAAAATGGGTAAAATAGGTAACTTACACATTGAAGACGTAAACTCCGGATTTTCAATTCTAAAAGTCATCTAATACACTTTGAAATTCAAATTGATTTCAAATTCAAGAGTAATTATATTTATTGAAGATGCTTAATTTGCAATTTCAATAAATACAAATTACTTTTGAATTTGGAATCAATTTGAATTTCAAAGTATATTAATTTACATGTAAAGATATATTTGCATGTATATCCAGTACATTGACTCGTATTGATCTTAAAACTATCTGCTGATTATAAATTTTCACGAGTTTAAAACTTGTTTTAATGTATATAATGTTTTTTCATTATAGAAAACTGAAATAGCAAAATTCACCGTTACTGCCGAAAATTCCACCGTGACAGTTATTGCCACATAACAAAGGGTGATGTCCGATGAGTTTATTAATATGATGTCCGCCATGGTGTCCGCCACCGTGTCCAACCAGGAGATCAGTCAATGCGTTTAATCCAAACGGATCGTTGAAATGTCTTACAACTCTCGTCACTTGTTGCTGCTGCACTCGCTGGTTTCGAATTTCCTCTTTTCGCTTCCTTTTTTGTTCCTTTATGGCAGCCAATCGTTCTCTTCTCTCTTGAATATTTTGCGCATTTTGCTGTCTTTGTTCAGTTGTGGTTTTAACGAGTGAACCGACAGCCTCCAGAGTCGAGACTGGAATCTGTAAATGATATTTTTGATTTTAAGAATTGATTAAAAGAGTTTGTAGTACAGATATATATACACACATATACATATTTATACATATACTAGGTTTGAATATACATGACCTTAAACAGATTATCTAAAACAGGTTGTGAATTTTCAGGTGCGATGGCTTGTGCCGCTGTAGCGGTTTGTTTGATCGCCGTTATCGGGATCTGCAAAATAAAATTTTCTTTCTGAAGTTGATGTATTATTATATTATTTGATATTTGATAATTGAATCCTAAATAAACACAATGTTAAAAGATTGGCAGCAATTATACACAAAATCGAAAAAAATTGGCAATAAATTACTACCTTTTTAACAACGTTTGTTTCTTACACATTTCACTACTAAAATGTTTGCTTATTTCATGTTAAATTTCCGAATATTAAAAACATTATTACGTTAAAAAGAGAATGACTTACGTTGAAAATATTGTCTATCAATTGACCATTTTGTAGAGGTACATTTTGACGTCGTACTCTGCTATTCGAAAAATCCTGAAATGCATAGAAAAAATTGTTTTACATTTTTTTGTAACTTATTACATAACAAGTGAAAACTATGCTTCTTCCTTAATTTCGTTAGAAATTTCTCCCCCGAGATAGAGACGATAAATACGACCCACGCTTACGTCTCAGACACTGCATCCGAGTACATATAAGTTCACGTAGGCCACGTTAAATGTCCACTATATAGTCTTTATCGTGTAACTTTCACTTTTCACAGGTTACAAATGTCAAATAATCTTTATCGATTATTGGAAAGGGGAATCCGTGTGCGCATGTATAGCTTAATCCAGCAGATTGAATTTATAAAAACGTACAGAGATTTTAATTAAAACAAAGTGATCAATATGAATCAAATTGAGAACCAATAAAAAAATTAGTTAATGTTATTGGAAGTTTTACAAAACTTATGTCAGCTAATGTTAATATTAGCCTTTAATTTACCTACATTAAAATAACTTGAGTTTTTAAATTTACAAAATTCCAATTTACAAAAATATAATTTGTGTATGTAATAAACGTGTATTATAAAATTTTTTTAATAATATCTCAACTCAAACTAAATAATATCAATCACCTAATTTTACTGAAACGCATTGTTAAATGTCAAAATTATTATCACACTTCTAAAATTTAAGATTAAAAGACAAATTTCTAAGTTTTTTTGAGAACTTTTTTGTTTATTTTCAATCTGTCAAAACCCGTGTGTAATTTAAAAACTTTTAAATTGTTATCTTATTTAGATATTTTTATTTTTATAGTATATTAATATTGTTTTATTTTAAGCAACACTTACATATGCGTCACCGAGTACGAGCAGAAGGCTCAGAAGACAGCAGCACCAAAACATCCTACGACACTTTACGAGAAGACCAGATGCGTGTACGCTTCAGCGAGTTTTAACACAAGTGGACGCGCGTTCAGATCCGCTTCACCAATCTATAAGGGCTGCCACGGGATCCCACACGGAGCGTTGACCAATCCGGCGTAAGGATCTCCGGAATTCGCGCCGGTTTCTTTCGGACGAAGAAGGTGCTTTCTATTTCTTGCAATCGCCGTTATAATGTGGTAACGACGGATCCTTTCGACCTCTTTCACCGGTCGATTATTCGAACAAACTCTTCATCTCTTTTCTTTTATTTCACGCTCGGAAAAAAAAAACTATGGCGTGGGTTGTAAACCGAAACGATTACGTAAATCGACCTGTCGCGGAGATAGTGTAATGTGACGATTGTTTTTCGCTTATTACGTAATTACAAAACCAAAGTCTTTCGGATCGAATTTGGATGCTGGTCGAAATGTCTGTTGAAGAAATTCTTATAATCGGCTGTTTCGAAAAGAGAAATAATAAAAACTAATAGAATATAACAGATGTGTCAATTTAACTGTTGTTGCTATTGTTCTCTCGCATAGTCGACATCGCGTAGAGGTCGATTTGATTAATTTCAACGGCGCAATTTAGTAAAAAAATTGCATAGTGCATTTTACATTTATCTATACCTAAACTTCATTTTTACAATAAAATTCAAATAGATACAAATAATCGTCGTTGTATTTGCCTATCTTTTCACATACTGCATGCAAACATAGTTCATTATTATATATTCATATTTATAACTAAACAAATACTATTTAATAAAAACAAATATTGTAATAAACATTATTTTCAATTACAATCTTTGGCTAAATTACGGAAATTCTCGCTACAGATGTGTGTCATTAAATTGTATGTGTATTCTCTGGACTCTACATGTATGTACATACACACACACACAGTATATATACACATGCAGCCCAGAATTATGTGAATATCATAATATTCTTCTATTTTGCTCTCTTTTGCGATATTGTGTTCGTTGTATATTTAAAAAGCGTTTGGGTTGTCCTGCAGATAGCTGCCTATCTGATTCCCGAGATTCTTTTGAAACTCTCTCACATTAATTTCTGATTGCTGAAACATTTATTGCAAATTTAGAATATTAGTAGACAATAATCTGACAGATACATTCACAAGAAAGATATGCAAAACTCACATTCAGAGCATCTTGCCATTCGATGTTAAACAGACGAATCAATCCACGTATATTTCGACTAAGTAATTGTAGCAATCCATTTCGTGTCAATCTGAAAGGTTCCATTGTAGTTGTCGTTCTCATCGTCGTCGTCGTAACGTTAACACTCGCCATGTTGCTGGACATATTATTCTGATCACTTCCTGGCGCGATTGTTGTCGTCGTATTGACGACCATCAAAGGATTACTGCTAACTCGCGATCGCGCACTTGGCATTTCCGGTTCGACCGTTTGACTGACGATATTGCTAATTTGTTGAATCGCCGATCGAGTGTCGTTGAACGTCTGAAATGAAACGGAACATCACTAGATTGGAACGAAACTCTGTCACTTTCTCTTGTAACTCAAAACTAATCGTTTTGTAAATGTGTTTTTGGCAAGAACAAATCTGAAGTTAATTTAATTTTATTCAATTCTATTTTGACTATTTAACTAATTAACTGACCGAAGGGTATAGAAGATAAAATTATTATCTGAGCGCATAACGAGGTATTATGTAAAATGCTGTTGTTGTATATACCTCAAAAGCAAGTCTCGCCAAAGTCCAGAAAAAGCCTGGCCGTTGCCTACGAACTTGCCTGACGACTCTTCTGGTCTCTTCGGGAATCATTTCCGCGATGATTCTGTCCTCGGCTGTAATCTTCGATTCGACATCATTTTCTTCAGAACTCTCTGACAGCAACTTGTCCAACACGTTCATCTTCTTTACAATTTCTTTGTCTCTTCTGCGAGTCTCTTGCTCTAACTCCGCGGAACGAGCGGCATTTTCTTTTTTAAGATATTCCGAGTAATACGGTTTAGATTTTCTATTTTCTACTCGATATTCCGGTCTTAACTTCGCCACGTTTTGCTTGACGTGAACTTCGGAATTGATGTTCCTCGGTGAAGTTCTAAATTGCAGCGAATTAATTTGATTAATGTCTCGTGGTTTCGGGACGCGCGCGTTAGACTCGAACTCCCCTCGCTCTTCGAAGGAAAACGTTGTATCCTCGGGCTGTATCCGCTGAAATTGATGACGCGCGGGATTGTTGACCCCGTAAAGGATCGACGACATCCTCTCAGCTGTGCTGTGAAGCGGACTGATCACGCAGAGAACCAGCCAGCAACTGGCTGCGAAGAATTTGATTGATGATACATGCATCTGTAAAATTACAAGATTAAAAGATATACGCGTCAGAAATAATCATCGAGTAATAAGTCACTAAATATCAAGAATCAAGATGTTTGAGTACGTAATTAGAAGAGCACAAAAACAAAAACTACAAATGAAGACAATTTTTGCAGTAAAAAAATGTTTTTAAGTACGAACTTATTTTGAGCAAAACTCTTTTTTTTTCACGTGTTTTGATTCATGTATTAAAAAATTGATAATATCACGTATACTTTATCTATTGAATAAATATCACATAACAGAAGCGAGGACCGTGCCGTTGTAAAACTGCATTTCACGAGGAAACATCACGCAGTGAGAGTCGAACGGTGACTGGGATGCACGAAAAAGAATTGGTAGAGTTATTGCATAAGGTCTTCGTTTAATAAAATATAAAGAAAGTTCGTCGCAAACCGCAATAAAAAGAGTGACAACCGGAGTTTATGAATCACAGGCTTGTCTTTCCGATAGTTTATTAAATTATACCCCACGCTATATTTTTGTTCAAGATTACGAAGATTCATTGACTTACACCGACAGAGAAAGTTTTTCCAATACACGTGATAAAAATTGTCCTTTCCTCCAGCGCTTGTTGCACATTGCTTCGGAGAAGTTATTCAATCACTCAACATCTTTCTCTTTGACGTACTTTCAAATTTTGTTTTATTTTAGAGTCACCAAAGAGAATTATTCATTCGCAAATTTTTTTTACGCAAGAATTGTTCTAACTCGAAAGGCTGTTTTGCACAACGGGAAGTCCACTGCATCACTCGCGATTTGCCGCAAAAGAACGATCGTTTATACCTATCGATCGTTCATGCACGATCGTTCGAAAAATTGCCTGCCTTTGACCTAGCACGGCAATCACATGTTGCACCGCTACTGTCGGTCGGTAGCCTTCGCCGTTGTTCGAGCATTACTACCAGCCGATACCGGCGGCGATTCGCTTCCAGGAGAGTCGTCCAGAGATTTCGACGATCCATTTTGGACTCCATCGCGCTTACGATACGTGCACCGTATTAATGATCGATTTTATCGCTTGCGAAACACTAGGACCCGATGAGTGTCGTAACATTGCCGAAACTTCCGTTTGAATGTAGCGCAATATCACTTTCAACAGCAAGAATAAGGTGAATATATGCGTAAAAGAACTAAAATATTTATCAAACATAGTCAATTAATATTTTACATACAGTAGTACAGTTATAACAAATGTAGGATAAAAAAAAATTGTTTAAAATATTGTATAAAATATGTACCACATTTTCCACAAATGTAACACTTATATAATTAATTTCAAAAAGCGATAAACGATACGGTTATCAGATAATATCGATCGAGAATCTGCGGTTAACTGGTTACGTGTTGTCACGGCACTTTTCAAACGATCGCGCTGCATTATATCCTGAACTGCACACGCCACCAGTCAGACCCGTAATACAGCAAACAAGACTTTCTACTTCCGCCAAGTATATCGCGCGCGAAGATTTCTATCGGTTGCGAAAATTCAAGCGTACGTGGAACGATTTAAATGGAGCAGGTTCATTTATCGGACAAAATAGAGGTTTGGACACAACACTCTTCTGCTCTCTCAGATTTCACTTTCTTCGCAATATACTTATTGCGTATTATTCGCGAAAAGGAAATATAAATATTGTTATTCAAAAAAATAAAAACAAATTAAATCAAATAATATTAAATGAAAGATGAGACCTTTGGTAGAGCGGTTGATCCAATTTACATATTCAATTTTACGTAAATGCAAAACAGTAGCAAGATATTACGCAACAACTGGACTTTAACAGAACGTTTCGAGTTTAAATCTTTCTCGGTTGGCATGAAATGTAACAAATTTGGCAAATTTAGAACAGATTGTAATCAAAGAAAAATTCTGTCAGTAAGTCGTTCTCACTCGTTTCAACATTTTTATTAAAGAAAACGTGAGTTCAATATATCATAAAAATGTCTAATTAAAAAATTACACAGTATAAATAAATTACACTGATTTAAGTAATTTTTTAAAAGATGATTTTAGTGTTTACTTGATACGCACACGTTATACTATTTCACAATTGTCGGTACACGAAAACTTTGCACGATTATAGGGTTCGACGATCTTGCCCGAACATCGGCGACCGCAGTACTTAACCGTACTTGTCTTCGAAAACCTGTCAGGAGTCCACGTGGACTCTAACAGTACACAACAAACTTCCATCTTTCACTTTCACTCTTCGCAATCACATACGTAATCAAGATCGAACTCCCATTATACACGCATCAGTAAGAATTACTTGTTTCTTATTGTATCTAAGTATATATCTTTGAAAAAGATAACGATATACTATATAACAATACGATGTTTTGCTTTTTTACAATTAATTGTTCTATTGCTATATAAAATAACTTGATTTACAATGTTTTTAACGTTAATATTATATATATATATTTTGCAAAAAAAAAATTATGAAGAAACTCTACATTAAAATCGCAATATTAAAATAAACAAATAATCGTAATTCATATATAGTTGCATCAGTTGTTGTTTTTTAGGTCGGTTTCGTTGATGTATATGACACGCTCCAATTATTCACCGCCTAATTGTGACACCGTGAAAGGTGCGTGAGCGCGAAAAGTACGCACGTGTTTACTCGCACCAAAAGACTTTGCGTGCATTTGAATTTGCCGAAGGTTTTTTTATGTTACAAAAAAAAACTCCAAATTTTTGTAACGCAAGCGTTCATAATGATCGAGAATAAACTCTTGCGCCAAGTCTTTCGCATAGTTTTAGCAGCAAAGTATTGCAAAAGACGCAACAGATCGATCATTTAGCTAGGTTTAGGATTTAGCAGAGTATATTACGTTTTACTGCGCAATATGCGAAATGATAGTGTTTCGTGCGTGAATGTCCGATCTTGGGTTTTACCATATGAATCAAAACGTGAAATTTGGTTTTCGTAGAATTTCATGCAGCTGTGTAACGTGACACATCTTGCGTTGTACACACTTGCTTACGTAATATATATATATATATATTTTTATGTATACGGGAGCATGTCAATACTTACCTGGTGCATGTCTAAAAATTATTAATGTGTGTCTACTTGCGTGTTTGTTTATTATTTATTTTATGAATTTATTTATTATATTCTACCTGATCAAAATATGTAGAGGGAAGAACTCAAAGTCAGTGCGAAGCTTTAAATCTATTTTTAATTTAAATTATTTTTCTTAATATTTAATAATTTTCTTTATAAATATCATTTTAAATATATAATTATATATTACGTAAAGTAATGTGTATATACATATCTGAATTCTAAAATAATGATTGAAATTGAAGCACTACTGATCGAAGTAAAACACAACGAACTCTCGTGTGAGCTCTTACTGTAGCAAATCGTAATAACAATGTATAAACATTGTGTGAGATTCTGTTTGCGTTTTGATGAAATCGTTATATTTATAACTCACATAAAAAGCGTCTATAGGCGTTAAAGATCTCTTTACAAAGTTTCGATCGTGAGCGATCACACGCATGATTCATATAAGCTGAGAGTCAAAATTGTATGTGTACTCACTAAACAATAGCACGGTAATTAAACATGTTTTACGTAAGATAAAGTACTAAGAGCGCGATTGGATCTCCGTGGGAGAGAGTTTCAAAATCGAGCTCAGAAGAATCGAGCAACACGTGTCATGAAACATGACATGTCTTTATTATACGATTACAAAGAAATCAGTTTCAAAATGTATCCAATACTGGATTTCCACAAGTATTTTGAAACGCGTAACTCTACAAAAGAGAGAGAATTCGATCTCTCGTTGTCTGAAGTTTTGACACATTTATTCTTCGTTCATTTTTGCGCAAAAAAAAAAAAAAATTAACCAGCACTTTATTAAGCTTACAAAAAGCATGAAATGTTATGCAAGACACTCGTTGTTGTTACATACACTATTATCATGATTACCTTGATATTCGCATGTAGCGTGATGACGAACAATTATATTGTAAATAATACTGCAATATTCAAACAAATTTTTTTTTTATGTCACTGTGTTGTTGGACGCAATTTATCACTTTTGTTAAATCTCTTTGCAGCAACTTGGTTGGGCGAATGTGTTGGAATATTTTTTAATACAAATTTATGTTGTTTTTGCAGAGACGCAAGTTTTTGCGGAGACACGAACTTTTCGATGTCAATCGTTAACTGATCGCGCTCTTGTGTTTCTTGTGTATTCAGAGTGCATATAGAGAAATATAGATCATACAAAAAAAAAGTACAACATGCAATGTGTGCGCAACATGCAATATGCATTTATCACGTGAATAGTCCAACTGGACTGCTAGCTTGATTGATTGTACTGCGTTCTATGATGTTTTAGTCTGTCATTAAATATTTTACGAGTAAAGCACCACATTTCTGAATAAAATTAATTTCTTAAGAAAGTGGAAAAAATAGATAAAGTCGTAATTCAGTTTTTTTGAACAAAACTATGTAATATAACTATGTAATAACAATGTAATGCATGATATCGTTAGATATTAAGTTAGAATTCGTATATTAAGTTTTAATTTAGAAACAAAAATATATAATTTGTAATGTATTTACTTCAGATTCAATTTTTTATGTTATACACTATAGTTTTATTCAAGATTGAATTATAAATGTTTTCTTTTTACGAGAATTTCAAATGAAAATGTCGTGTGTGATTTGCACGTAAAATATTAATGACAAGTTCGCATAGATAAAGCAAGCACAATCGATAAAATCAATGTGTGTAAACTGTAACAAATTATATATCTTACCTTTTTATGTCTCACACACATAAGAATTGATTTTGACAATTAATTATTACTTTTTCCGAATTAATATTATTTTTCACACCGGGATTCGTGTCGCACTTGCGAATTTCACACCGACGAACTCGTCAAGAGTAAGATCGCGAAAACAAATGCATCTTGCTGGACAGCAAAGCCGACACTACGAGATGAGTTCTTTCTACCTCCCGATACCTCGAAGGTCATCTGTTCGTTTTACGACACATCTTATGTGTAAAGTCTCGATGATGTAAACGGAACAAATCTACGAAATACCTAGGCCCGCGTTCGCTATTGAACAAAATGCAAAAATAAATTTTTGATGCGAGACACGATACGCACTTTCGACGCTGCATTTACAACAATTAAGCAATCACCGAGATTTATTAAGTAATAGTAATTAAACAACAGCTGCAGATGGTGCCAAAAAATTATTTTGTTCGAAAATCCAATTTACAATTAATTGTGTGCGCGTTCTTAAGATGTAATTATATTTTTTTAAAACTATGCTGACTAATAGCACTTATCAAATGAATAAAATAATCAGAAGAATATTATTATTATATATTATTATTATTAACACAAGAATTATGAAAGAGCTTGTATCAATTTCAAATTCTAGATTATATAAAAGACTGGTTTTTGTGTTTTCTGTTTTTATCAGATACTTGGCCAATTCTTTTACTTACATTCTTTCCGCCAGGTGTGACGTCTGTCGCAATTTTTCCTCGAACTTTGCACGCTGTAGTTTATTTTTGTACTATGATCCCATGTCCGTCGTTGGCTTTTACGTTAAAAGAAAACTCGCGCAAGAGGTTGCTGAACCCGAGAGTCATGCAAATTATCTTTTCTCAATCGCTTTTGATGAACTTTAACACGCACGAGAAAAAGTGCTTTTTTTTCAGTACAGTAAGATGTTATTAATTCAGAAGAGGTGTAAATCTTTGCAAATAATTGGAGTCATATAAACACGTTGTAATTAATTTTTAAGAAATACATGTACATTTTTGATACAACAATATTAATTTTCTTTGTTTTTTTATTAAATAAAGAACGCAATTCTGTGTTGCAAGTCTTCGCACTTGCCTGATGCATTCTTGTCGCATGATCAGTAAAAATGTTACATGGTCATAGAGTTTTCGATATTACTAATTATTACAGACACCCTGACCGCTTGATCTTGTATAATACAATGCGCACAGTTCGTTACGTATAATATATATTATTGAGTACAACAACATGCACTTATTAATAATGGATAATATAGATTTGCAGAATTTTTTTTATACCTTCTGCCTATGTTGCATAATAAACCAGTTTCTTATAAAAAGTCGTCGTTTAACGTATGTATATTTTTCGCGCTACACGGCTTAGCACTAGCTTATGTGTGTGTTGCAACGACGATATTTCATTTGTGAGAGTTGATAGATTATAGCACAGAGTTTATTACAAAACAATGCACACGTCAGAGAAACCTCTGAAGATTCTTTATGGCTACTATCAAAAATGGAAACTAGATTTATATGAGATATAAATTAGTTTTGATTGTTCTCGCTTTTCTCTCTTATTATATTTATGTATTAGTGTGTTTTTTTGGTATGTTTATTGTATTTAGAAGAATGATCACTAAGCGCTTTATTTGTAACAAAAAAGAATCTATCTAAACTATTTCTAAAATCACTTCATCGTCCATCTTTAATTTTTATACATACATACATACAAAAAATACCTGTTTCTCATATATACGCTTTCGCTAATTGAAAGCGAGTCTGTCACTTACAACGCCAGTTTTCGAGTCATGCGAGAAACTATTGGGAAAGCAAGTAGGATGTACACAAAAATAGTAGATAAAAGATGAGACAAAAATATGGCGCCATAAGTAACAATTGCACGATAATAAAAGCGAAGAATTCTCGACACATGATTATACAATAATTATAAAATATTCTTTAATCTAAAATTTTATTTAAATAAAATCTACGAATTTTATCGAACTTTGGGAAGCAGCTTTCGTAAGCTCTCGTCAGTTATTCTATCCAAAAAATTACCGTGTGTGATCGGAACTTGAGATATGTTTCTTAAATGAAACACGATCGTTGTGAGCAAGTAAGTAAGAAGTTTCTCTCGATATTCAGAAATAACGTTTATTTCTGATTATCCGATGGTAGACCTTTTATAGCGAACACACCACGAAAGAACGGCTTGAAGATCTCCAGTAACGTTTGTGTTCGACGAGCTGAGTTCTAAAAATCAAAATAGATCAATCGTTAAAGACAAGAAAAAATCAACAAGTCAATTTATATACATAGAAGTAAAATATAAAAATTAATAGTTTTTCTATCGGGAGAGCGGAGAAGTCGAACTCGCGTTGTTGTACTATATCATATGAAAGGAATATTTATCCATCGACTAGAGTGAAGGGCGATTAGATTATGTTAATCGATTGGGTGCGATTCTGTGGAGAATGATCGTCGCAAGAGCTCGAACTCGCGCGTCAACGGAAGCAGTTATACTTTTTCTTTTTCCAGATCGCGATCTAATAAGAGTAGATATTTCAACTATATACATGCTTACCAGAATCACACTGTTGAGAATTTTGCTAACGTTAGTTACCACGGTAAAACCTGTGGCGAATGCTCTCGATGGTACATCTAAAGAAACTTTTGTCCTATCGAATATGACAGTGTCCTCTGTGGTGGTAGTAGGAGGAGGTCTAGTTCCTATCTGTGCACACAAATAAAGAACAGATTTATTCGGTTCTCTATCTTTTTCTCTCTCTTTCTGTTAATTAATGCATTTCATCACCTAGTGAAATAAAAACATTATGAAAATTACGCAAAATTTGAAAATCCGTGTGTAAATATTTACATTTGTATTTGTAATCCTTACGAGATATAGATAAGGATTAAGGGTAGGATAGGATAGGTTATTATAGATAGGTTACAGACATTACACACGTTTATTTTCATAATTTTTCTATTTCACCAGTTTAAATTAATTACTACAAGAAGGATTTTTCGAATAATTCGTATTTTATTTATATAAATTAGACTTTTTTTACAAACAAAGAAATGAAACATTTTTGTATATTTATCTAAAAGTTTATTGATGTAAGCAAAAAATATACTTAACAAAAATGTCAAAGCGTACTTTTAAATTTTGTAACTTTAATAAATAAATTTCAATCATTAAATATTCAAATTACGAATAAAAAGATTGTACATGCAAATAAATAGATTTTCAGATAAAAGGATGTGGGAAAAGATTCGTTTAGGTGATACTGCTCTACAATAAGTTTGCCACATATAGTAGACAAAAATATAATTGTAGATTTATTTGATATCCAACATTATATTATATATATATTATCAATATTTTAAACATCATTCATTTTTATGTATTAATAGAGCGCTTGCACGCGCTATTTACATGTCATTTACACACAGCAGTAGTTCTCGAGTTTGTCTCGCCTGAGGAGAGACTACTATTAAAGTTATTTACAGCTTTCACGATGGCAAATCGATTCACGCTACTCTTCTGCAATTTATATTAGACACACAGCGCAGCCTAACAATTTAACCGAAGGGGGAGGACGTTGATTCTTCAAGAGAATATTTCCTGCGGAATTCCGTTATTCTCTCTTTCTCTCTCTCTGCTTTATTTTTCGTTTTGTGCTTGGGCTCTAAAAATATACTTTTTTTTTTATCGGAGGACTTCTATTGACAGAGGGGGAAGATCTCCTGCCGTTTATCGGCCCAGCAACTAGAAAAACAAAAATCCACATTCCATATTACATGGAATTCTTCTGCTTGTGTAAAAGTCTCTGTACCGTCCGTCTCAATATTTTTGGTTTTGTTTTGAGTATTTTTAATTTATCGCATTGTTTCCTAGGGTTGTATCTTCTCTCAAGCGTTCTTGCTCGCTGGTCCCAGACGTTAAAATCCTTAGTCCAATGTTCGCGTTCCATTGGCCCGTTTTATCCCGCCCGCCTTTTAAGCTGCCATTAATACGCCGCTTGCGGTGGCACGTAATCATACTGTTTATGTACAACATTTAAGGTTTATTTACAATGTTTTCACCTTAAAATGTTTTCACTTAATGATGGATATCATTTGCGACTACTAAATATCGAAAGATCTCGTCTTGTAAAGTTATGTCTTTCGAGGATGATAAGGATGTTGTAAATTCGGGGACGACAGTTAGTCGGTTTAGTCAGAAATTTAATGAGAAACGTGTGTGGCGCAACCGCGGACTTTTTGCAGCATTCGATTATATGTCGAGCTAGTTTCGAAGCACGGAGAAAGGCAACCGAACAAACACGATAAAAAGCACCTACATATGTTCTGTGACTATTGCGAGAAGAGATTGAAGTTATGTTAACTGGTTCTATTTGAAGATAAGCTATAGTGTTAAATGTGAGACTTTACATTGTGAAGAGAAAATTAATAAAACAAATTAGAAAGCCAGAGAGTTTTACATGCAGCAGCTGCTAAACGATAGCTCATCCACGAAAAATGTTTTATAAAAACAAGTTTTGTAACATTATAAAGAGATCTTCCTCGTACATTTCATCATGCATTTCATCATGCAGTCATCATAATTAATTTTCTTGTAGCGTAAAGAATTAATTATTATTCACAAAACTAATAGCAATAGCCTCCTCCCCGCCAGATATACGTTCTCATCTTCGTCCAGGTATGTTAAACAAAAGTGCGTTTTATCACAGTTTGTTAAAGATCGTCATTTTTTTGTCGAAAAAAATAGAAAACACTTGTTGCACACATAAAATGTATCAGAGTTCTAGCAGAGACAGCTTATACGTTACGTGTCAGATAGAGAACAGACGACATACAAGAGTGAGACTTCAAATATATGTCACAGCAATTTACAAAAATAAAAAGAACTTATTGCAATCCTACCCCTGCGAAGTTAGCAAAAGCTCCGAGGTTGGCGCCAGCACTCGCTCCACCGCCGGTGCTCGCGCCAACGCTCGCTCCACCGCTCGCTCCACCGCTTGCTCCACCGCTGCTTCCGGTCGAACCGCCGCCTCCTGTATTAGCGTTACCGCTACTCTGACTGAGAGTCGACAAGGAGTTAAGTCCTGTGCTTAAGAGAGAGCTCAAAATATTCGAATCCGTATTGATCGCCTGGGCAGTACCCGCGCCATTACCTATACAAGAAATAAGTTTCGCACAAGAAACAATTCAATCTGAAGTACAAAGTAATGCGATGTCGCGCGATTGAAAGTTATATGCAGAAAAAAAACGGTCTCGGAAAAGATTTCGGGTAACTTTACACACCTGTACCAGAACTACTGCCGGAACCACCGCTAAGACCACCGACAATGGAGCTTAATGGCGCGACCTTCGAGACAAGCGCGTTCGACAAGCCGGCCGAGGCTCCCGAAACGAGGGTCGTTGCGCTGTTCAAAAGCGGACCGATGCTACCTGTCGCGGCCTGAACCTTCTGAGACACTAAATTAGTGAGAAACTGCTTCGTGGCTGAAGAGTTGGGATCGATGCCGAAAGCGGCATTTTTCGCCCGGTTCGACTCGTCGAGAGCTGTGAGCGCTCTCGTTTTCGAATCGATGAAGGAATCCAATTTCTACAAAATACATAATTATCTATTAAATTAGAGGAAAGTTTTGTTTTTTAAGCAACAAGAGATTTTTCTAAAGATTTATTAATTGTTCTTACACTAAAAACAAAGCTGATGATGCCATTCGTCACTCCAAGTGTGACACCGATCTTTCTCTTATCCCTGTTACCCCTTTCGCCGTCAGCCTCGTTCCCATCAACTTCGATCACGTAAACCTAATTGTAACAGAGATAATAATTATATTTTTTTACTTAATCAAATAAAAATGCTATAAAATGAAAGAAGAACAAGCTTAATAATCTCAGACGATATTCTGAGAGAAAAGAAGTAGAGAGAAAAAACAAAAGAGTTTTCCGCAAGTAATAATTTGTCTGAAATGTGTAATTTTTTCGCAACTTCTATTTAGAATTTATAATCGTAATGACGAATGTAGCATAAGGTCATCAAGATGTACAACAACTTTGACCCTCGAAAACAATTTCTACAACGTTCAATCGAAAAGAAATCGTTACAATTGCGATTCTCACGATGTTTACATAATTTGACGCTATTATATCTCTCACACGCAATTATAACCATTATGCAACTCCGCTTTCATTTGAGACGAGCGAGGTTGGCGCGTGCCAACGATTGTCTAGCTAACGGAATCGCGCGCGTTCCGATATGTTAATGCGATCGCTAATGCAATAACATCGATACTTCATCGTCACCGTGCGGCGGCGGCGGCGGCGGCGGCGTACGTACGCCACGTGACTATCGCAAAGATTTCGTCGCGTTTGTATCTATCTACGTGTTTGAGTTCGTAAAGGCGACGCTGACCACTTTCACTCATGACTTGTTCTCTAGGATCGTGCTTCTCGCTTTTTCGTATATTCTCGGTCGTCTTCTTTCTTTTTTTCCTTCAGTTTACAGTTTGCTTTTAGCTAACATTACACACGTACGATTGGATCGCGACGCACGTCTCGCTTCCGACACAACTCGTTTTCGCGCGACGACGACGACAACGACGACGACGAGCACATTTCCTCTCGAAGATAAGCATTTCCGATTACAAATGTATCAAAATTGACCGTCCGGCGTTACAACAAGGAAGAGATGTCGCGACGCGAAAAAATGAAGAATATAAGAGAAACTTTCACTTTAGAGAATCAATCCGCGGGATAAATATTTATATAATCTACGAGATCTCTTTTGTAACTTGTATAAGATATGTTTACATTGTGTGTAATTGAATCGAATTTTCTTTGCCATATTAACGCAAAATTATTGCGAGAATTTTCGCGAATGTTTTACTTTTAAACTCACAACTTGAACTTTACATTTCTATTTGTCATTGTTTGTCGTGCGGTAATATCTTTCGAACTATTCTTTTTAGGTCGAGTGAAGGCAGTGGCTTATTTATTCAACGTGTCGCGCTTAGAAAGGAAAGGAAGGACACACGCAACTTTGTGTAACGCAGTTTGCCGAATTCTTGTCTCACTTGGACATTTTGTAACAATGCAGTTTGTGTGTTGCAAAATAATCAATCGCGTTTAATGTTCCGCGTCTCAATTTTCTCACGAAAACCTCGCGACGAGTGTGTAATGACACGTCAGATGCAATAAAATTCTATTCTAGTGTCTCGAGTGAGAGACCGCCAACAGTTTAGCGCGCGAATGTCTCTCGGAATTCAAATTACTTCATTAAAGAACGAAATGTGCACACAATTGCAACTCTCTTCTTCGATTTCATTCTCTTACTTTCTAAGATAATTCCAGGCAATATCTAACGTTTCTTCCAACTTCCTACGCGTGACTAAAAAAATCCAAAGAATGGAAGCATAATTTACTGTTCACATTGTGCGAAGACAAAATGGTGACATGTGCAAAGTGCATTGATGTGTGTTTCAAGAGAGAATGATGAAAAACAGAGATGAAAAACACTTACATCGTTCAACGGATTGAGTTCCTCTTCCGTTTCTCGCTTCACCACAGGACTGCAATTGACAATGGCAATGGCCAAGAACAGTCCGCAGAGCGCACAAAATATCCGCATTGTGCTTTCTTCTTCTCGGTCGATTTAATATATCGATTCAATCTGCATAAAATAAACAGATGTCTCTTCACATGAGGATTCCCGGTAGTAATAAAATTGAAAGTCAATCTTAAATGCTGAGTGAAAGGACTGCTTATGTAAGTACGGATGTAAGTAAACTTGAATTAATTTTGGTTAAAATAATTCGACCTCTAGTAAACAAATTGATACACTCGGGAGAAACAAATGCAAACAATTTTCACATGCTACTTGTAAAACATAAAACTTAACTTTATCTTTAAAAGTGTCAATAAAAAATCAGCTGTCAATCAGCTGATCGTCAATTTTTGAAAACGTCAGACCGTTCGTTCATGAATTACATCGTAAATAAATCGTAAAACTGCAAATATAATTAGATAAATAAAAACACAACAAAACAAGTGATCACAAAGTAATAACACAGAAAAAGCATAAGTGAATGAAAAATATGAGAAAAAAGAACTTAGCACGTGTATATTTGTTTAGTTCGCGGCAAGTGTCAAAACTAAAAACAGATTGTAATTTTGACAATGTGCGCGCGATACAAACATTTCGTTTATGCAAAAATTAAAATCCAAACAAACAAACAAGCAAGTTCAGCAAAGTCACGTGACGAACACAAATGCATAAGGAAGAATTTGCGTGGACTTACGAGCGCCGGCGCGGCGTGTGGGAGCGAGCGAGCGAGTGCGTGAGGAGTTGTGCACCTGGCGGAGTGCGAGGCTCGTTTGAGGACCACGGTGAAGGAGGTCCCGATGTCTTACGAAGTCGAAGGGGAGCCGAAGGCGAGCATGTGTGCCCCTTCGAGAATCGAGAATCGAGCAGACCACCGCGCGAACCTCGCCTCCCGCAGGTGGGGCGCCTTCCAATTCACTCCGTTCGCAAAACCCGCTCAGCCGGCCGGCATCATCCATAGCCCTCTCCAGCGCGAAAGACTACCCTTCTCCTTCACTTCTCTCTTATCTTTACTTAGCTGGCGCTTTTAACACGTCAAACTATTGCGCTCGAGTTTGGAAATTATCGCTAAATCTGACGCAGAAGCTATTTAAACGGGGGGAAAATAATATTTTTTGTTTTATTGTTTCATAAAAGTTTTGAAAACTGAACGAAGCTCAAATGTACCTTTCCTTTCGATGTCCTTCTGTACGTAATAGTTGATCCCACTAGTCACGCTCTGTGTAGAAGTAACAATAAGGCGTGGGAAACGAAAGAGAAGAATTATTATTATCTATACATGTTCGTTTAATTGTGATCATTTTTGTTCCCCAATTATATATCATCTTTTTCCGAGATAATAAAAGAAGATGATTATAAAGCGTGGGCGTTAAGCGTGAGAGTTCGCTTTCGGTATTGTTCGTTGTATTTGTTTTCTTCCTCGTCATGTGAACAAATATAACAATAGGAATCAATAACGTACGTAGTTTCGACAGCGCTATCGTCTGGAAATTGTAATTGATTATTTAAGTTTAGAAAATCGACTATAGCCTACAATCCATCGACATCTCTACGAGTTCGCGTGTGCGAAGTGCGCGCAATTGAATGTGCATCAATAGTATATTTATTGCGTGATTTCAAAGCGCAAACACTCGCGTTCAGAGACTCTCGCTTTCTCGACTTTATACTCGTTCGTAGTATATTCTATTCAAACAATTGCGAAGAATCGTCACACTGACTTGGCATAACAAATTTGTATGTTATCTCATATTAACTATTTGTGTGTTATCTCAGATATTACGCAAAACGTTTTAGCGCGCACGATTCGTGGCAAAATTACTCGAATAAAGTTCGCTTGAGAAATGTCTCGTTAAAATAAATTCCACGTCGCGTAATGATATACACCTGTCAACTGTGATAATACGCAACTGTCAACGGAAATCGACAAGTCAGAGGTGACGGCTTGAAGAAATTCTCCATTAATTTCGATGGTAAATTGACTCTTGCGATCACTAATCATCATTACACGCAAAAACAGAATATATTCACTTTGTAATTGTATCATGTGCTCGTTGATCTCTGATCTCACTATCGTTTGAATTTTATAATAACGGTAAGAATTGCAACAATCTCGAATTAAATTGACCGTTCGATATGACGATTTGACAACGTTAAAATTCGAAGTTTAGCGAAACCCTGTTAGCGACGCGCGCTTGTCGAGAGAAGCGTCAAAGAGACAATCACGACAAACAATTTGCAGGCATTTATTGCGCATATTTTCGGAATGCATTTACCGCCTGCATGTTTGAGCAAACTATTCCAACGCGCAAGTTCTGTTCAACAATAGTGGGAGTTTTGTAGGACAATTGCTCAATGAATTCCTTTACATTTGAGGTTCGTCATTTATATGCGTTACATGAGCAATGAAATGATACAATCTAGGCTACGATAATGCAATTTCGCCACTTGAAACACAATATCGCAATAATAATTCGCATGACAGAAATTGCTAGAATAAAAACTTGAATATATAACGCGCATGTTAAGTATTTTACATTTGTGTTAACGGATTGATTCCAACGTGAGATAAAATTATAGTTTACTGAGTGAATACAAATATGCAATTCATAAAAGTTAAGAAAAAACAATGTCGGGGATCAAGTTAGTGTAAACAATCGAACGTTTCTTCAAACATTCAAATGCTCGATTAAAGTCAACCGTTCTGTTTAAATAGAACTTTAAGTAGTAAAGGTGTCCTGTGTAGTCAGACTAGTGTTCGACACTCGCTCGTGAAGTGGCGCCGCGCAGCGATCACGCGCGCAGACGCACACAGCATTTCAACCGCGAAGAAACCGCGAGTGGCTTTCCAATTGAAAGAGAGAGTAACGCACTTCGGTAATCCTCTGTAAGAAGAAAGCAGAAAGAGGAGCAAAATTCCACACTCTCGAGATCAAAATCCTCAGGCTTACGTAAAACCCGGTCTCTGGCTCATATCCTGGGAACCGATCCGAAATTGTACATCGATCGCATTTTCGAAAGTGCAATCGCCGTGAAAGTAAAAATGTTATTATGTAATCTCTGCTCTTTTTACATATCTTGAATTTTATTCCTGTAAAACACGTATACGATCGTATACCTGTATACGATCGAATTCTATAAAGAGAATTAAAAAAAAAAAAAAACGCGATATAATATCACCGAGAGGTCAAAGAAAAATATAATAGCGATTTCCTTCTTGTACGCAACTTGCGTTTTTTTTTTTTTTTTTTTTGATCTAAGATGGAATCTAAGGTGTAATTATATGGCAAATGCATATTAAATATTGCAAGAAACGTTTCAATGATATCGCGTATAAATGAGAAAAAAATACTTTATGCCGTTGTACATTGGCACGAGTGTACGCAAGAAGCAATGTTATAAATATATGCTGCAACTATGTGTTTTGTTTGTATTGCACACATGCAGGTATCGAGATGATTGATCTTGTGGTGTAACACCTTGAACTTTCTATAAAAAATCACACATAATAGTATTCGATAAATTTATTGGCGAATATATTAGTGA
Organism: Pseudomyrmex gracilis; assembly: GCF_002006095.1. NCBI lineage: Eukaryota > Metazoa > Arthropoda > Insecta > Hymenoptera > Formicidae > Pseudomyrmex > Pseudomyrmex gracilis. The sequence goes on along the minus strand of NW_018020584.1, from coordinate 2,938,965 downwards.
ATCGAAAAGGCAAAAGTCACATGTACCTTAAATGTTGACTCACTCGATGCTCTTTCTGAACAGCAAGATTCTTTTGATTAACAATTCTTGATTAATAATTTACGTGCATTTGCTCGTATACTCTCGAGCTAAATGTACGGTTAAATATAGCCTTTTTTTTTTTGCAATAATTTTATTCGTCTCGTTATTTTTCGCAATTTTACTTACCTTCTTTCAGCTGCTCGATCTTTGATCTCGTCGACCTCAAAAACTACCAGGCACACTAGGTCGAACTGTCGCAACGATCCATACTAGTTAGCGACGCGCACCAACTCAATGATGTCACTCACGTCCCAAGCGATTGACTATTTTCGCGTAACCGCGACCTTTGCCGCGAACATCTTCTCGATTATCGATCGGCGACGACGACGCCGCGCGAAGGATCGTGCACACGTGTGTCGCGTGGGAAGAACTAAGTGCGAAAGACCATTTGTTCGCGAGCCGTCGATAGTTAGAAATTGAAACGTTTGATTCACGCCGCGGCGATGTGCCGGAATAAAAGCGGAGGAGCGCGAACGTTCGCCGTTCTTCGCGAAAGAAAGTTGTAACGGGGAAATTGACCGCGCGAAGCAACACGTGGCGGCGCGAACGACTGTGACGAAGGTGAGCGAAGAAATTTATGCCCGCAATTTCAGCGTCGCGTGACGGCGACACGGAATCGGCGCGGAGGATGACGGATCAACAGACACATAGACCTGTGTACACTGCAAATCCAAGTGTGTTAATTTAACACACTTGACGTGTGTTTTTATTGAAGTCATTTTTAATACGTTTCTTAGTGTTTAAAATTGGAACACGCTTAATACGTGTTGATTTAACTCACTAAATTAATACGTTTTAAATGTATAATTTGTTGTGTGTAATAAACGACATATTATCGTATAAAAGTTTGGAAGCTCTACGTTTTCATAGGAGAACAGAATAATAATATTTATGTTTCAAAAAAGCTGCAATGTGAAAAACTTAGATAACTATGGTATAATAAAGTTTGTCATAGTGCAGTATTCTTTAAAAATATTAAAACATTATTATTTTGTTCTCCTAAGAAAACGTCGAGCTTCCAAACTTTTATCACCTGGTTCAGTATGTAATATTTTGACGTTCATGTTATACGTGTCATTGATTTGTCTCTCTTGAGAAACATCAGAAATAAAACCAGTAGATGGTGATGATTCGAGTACGAGGCTTGATGGTTTTTCATCATAGACGTACAATATATAGACTGCGCGTTTGGCTGAAAAGATGTCTTCAACGTTGAGAGAGACAACATACTTTGAATAGTAACTCTTTCTCTATCATTTACCCTACTACTTCGCTAGACAAAGATGAGGCTACTATTCAACACCAGCTGTCTCTCTCTCAACGTTGAAGACATTTTCTTAACATGGCAAAGGTAGGGAACGCGCAGTCTATATATTATACGTCTATGTTTTTCATACAAAAAAAGTACGTTAACCTCACTTTTGTCTTCAATTTCATCATCTTCTTCAATATCACATAATTTATTATTTCGATCGGCATCAAACTTTTGTAAAATGATTTCTTTGTTGTTGATCATTGATTGTAACACTACATCGTTATTGCTGGCTTCTATTAAAGTTGCACGTACAATTTGAAGGTCAGAGATATATTTTTTAGATGAAAACGTAATGCGTTTACAACGTTCACCGATTAAACAGTACACTTTCTTCTTCATATTAAATAAAAAATATATTAAATTTTCACAAATCACATTAAACATATATTGCACGTCAGCACACTTCTTTCCGCCGCGCTGTACTTGTCCTAACATATCTCTGTACTCTGGAAGGAGCGAGAAAGAAAGATTGATGCGCGCGCAACTTTCTACGCAGAGACAACGACAATTTTGATGTGTATTTTGTGAAGTGTTTTAATTTTGAAACGTTTATCTGTTCAAACGTGTAAAACGAGAAATATGTATTATTTTAACATGTCTAAAACTTGTGTTTAAAACTATGTTTTATTTTATTACACATTTTAGATGTTTACGCATTTTAACACACATGCGATCTGCATAAAATTATCATATTACACATTTATGTGTGTTTAAATAACACGGATAAGCGTGTAATCTTAAAATTACACAGAAAAAATGTGTTAAAGTAACACACATGGATTTGCAGTGAAGTGTGCAATAATGTGCCGGATAATGGCAGGTTCGATCGGATTTAGATCATCGCGCGACCGTTGTAGAAACTTCTTACTTGCGCAATCCGCACAGACAGATCTATCATCTACTGTTTCGTAAGGGTACACGATGCTGAAAAATGTTCGCCGGCTTCCGTGTATATATTTATCGCATAACTAATGCGCTTCCGTTACACGTTATAGGATGTGTTGATCTTATTATTAGCGTTGTGAGATTTATCCGATTATTGTAAATCGTTATGTGACAAAAACAAAATGTTGGGTTTCAAAATTACCTCAAGATGTGCTAATTATATACATTTATGCATAACAAAGTTTATGCAAAAAGTTGAATTAAATATCAGATATAATCACATGTTACTGGTTTGTCGACATTAGCAATTTGTAAAATAGAACCAGTTTTTTTGTGGACATTAACGTTTTTTTTTTTCACCAAGATATTTCGTAAAGAAAGAATATGAAAGAATATGCTTTTTGTAAATATAATTTATACCATCGTTGTGTCACAAATAATTTATAGTTTACATCGCCGCTCCATGCGACAATGTAAAGTTGGCGATCGTGATGCAAGACGGATCGCGACGCGCCTTAAGGTTCTATCGTAATTATTGTCGAAGAGCATCGTCTCCCATCCGTGACAGCTGACACTGCAGAGTCAATTTTATATGGCGAAATTGCTTATAATTACGCGCGCTTAGATGCGTTTCTGCATCTTGGCCCGGAATGTCCGGCTCAATGAGATGCATCTATTCAATACGTCCGTTCCAATTCGCGTTTCGCAAGCTCCGGCTCCGTCCATAATCCGATGAATCGTTTTCTTAGACGAACATAAACAGATGTTTTTTTGCAATATCATCCGCTCTGAAAATGGTCGGCCGGCGATTATAAACAAAAAATCCTGTTCTCTACGGCTTAGGGACATGAATTATTGAAGATTTTGAGAGAAATAAAATACGGATAAAATTGTAGAAGACTTTAAGAGAAATATAAATCATGGAATATATTATATATCTTTAATAGAAATGTTGCAAGTTTAAGATACGTATATGTTTTTTTCTACTAATAAATATATGCGCATAGATGATGTATAGTATTTTTTTTTTCTTTTGCACCTTGATATTCTTGGATTCTAGAACACGGCGATCCACTCGCGGGAACACTCTTGGGCAACACTCACGCATCGGACGATCTTTGAATCAACATGATATCAGGACAGAGAGGTCACACCTAATGATCTACTTTTACGTCGTTCAGAAAATTGACACAACATAAATGAGTTTACATCAGAACACAATGAAGTCTCACAAGTAAAGCAAATCTCGATATGATACATATAATGTGGATTTTTACATTCTATTTGGTATAACTCATGTTATACCAAAGAAGCTGTTAAGAATAATCAAGGTTGTTGTTGCTTAACAATATTATTGCGACTTTCATTTTTTTCGTAATGCACTTACTATGCACATGTACATGCACGATATTTTCGATATCCTTTAATTGTGCGCACAAATTTTCTCAGATCAAAAAAAATTATCTTGCGTGTTCTACCCACTGTGAATTATTTACCGTTCACTTTTTGGCGCTCGAAAGCAACAATAAATGTTTTTTTTACGACTGATAGATGGGTAACGCATTATGGATCAAGCTTTGCCGTTGATCGTGTTTAAAGATCTCCGATGATGAAAGTAGTCTTGTTTTAATTTTACATGTTCGAAACGACAGCGTGTTGTAAGCTTAACACATTAACGTGAAAAAAACATGACCCAACAAATTTAACGAACATGCCATTTATATAATGCTTAATTATTTGCACTTGCGAAAGAGAATCAAAATAAGAATTGCGTAAGATATTTCTATTTTTTATTTTTTTATTTTTTTAATTTACGTTTAAAATACGTGCCTAATCGCCGATATTTATGATAATCAGAATTTATATATTTAAATCAGAATACGCAAGAGATATTCTAACGGTATTTTCTTTCGTCTATTTCAGTTAAAAAAAAATCGACTATTGAAATAAACACAGTTAGATATTGCGCAATGCAAATCTGTGCACATGTTACGTGCTAAAAGTGTTGCTGATCGAGGTAAAGGTACAGTACGAGGGTCAACGAATAACCTCGAGTCTACGAAAAGTTTCACTTTCTTTAACGATAGAAAGTGACTGTGGCCTTCATAGTTCTTCGTAGTAATACTTAGCTGGTTGTTGGATTTCAGATTTTCACTATGTACTTAAATGTAAATTAATCGAATATTACTAAAACAATTCTCATCTTTCTTCTCATATATATATATATTTTTTTCTTTCTCTTAAATTAAAGAACAAATTAGTTTACAAATAAATTTCTTCCTTAATAGCATTAATTATCAAATTAATTTAAACAAATTCATTACCTCGAACTAATTTGCTTCGTATTTCTCTCTTCAGAAAGTATTTTTTTAGTTAGCAGTTAACATCGTTTTTATTTCTTTTTTTATTACACGTCACGCTCAATTGATAGAACAATGGGTTGTTTGTTTTTCTAACAGCGCTGTTTATTGAAAGTAATTTTTTTACGGTCCACCGATTTTACCGTATCGAGCTTAATAGCAGCACGAGTAATACGAGAAGTGATGGCATGCGCGCGTCGCCTCGCGCGCGGTATTGCCGGAAGAAAATGATCTTCCGTAATAATAAGCGAAGGATCTATAGGTCAAACAGTAAAATGTGCTTTCACTTGGGAAACAAGCGAACAAAGAAAATGAATGTGTCGCGGTGTCTTCGTCATTTTAACGAAACAAAATGAAAAGCGCGATATGTCGCGAGAATTTCTTAACTTTTTTTCTCGCTCGTTAATTCATCAATTAATCGCGCTGAGAAAGATCTATCGTTTCGATCATATAACGACACATCGTGTCTCTTTTCATTCGTCGCCTTATACAATCGCGGATTTTAAAACACGCTCGCTTTTTTATTGAGAACGAACGACGGATATGCACAAACATATAAAACGGAATTATTTGTAAGATAAATATTTGACACTAAGTAACAATTGTTTCGTTTTTTAATGTCTCTTTCGATCTGTTACAAATCCTTAATGATTTCCGAGAATAATGTCATGCATAACGTTCAGGAAGTGCAACTGAATTCAGAATTTTCACTTCCGCAAGCATAACGAGGTTGAGAGACTTCGCAATTTATTATTGAAATATCCCGACCGGTATTGAAAGTAAAACCGGTGCGCAAATCGAACAGAGACACGCCGATTAATATAGTTGTATCGTGTGATGCAAGCGCGAAACAGTTTCTTGTAAAGAATAGAAACGTTGCGAGAGTCGGACACTGAAAGCTTATGGAGTTTAGGGATTCTGTTCGAGAGCTCGGTTCAAAGAAATGGAACAGGATCTGTTGCGGGATGATGAGCGTGAGATGAGCGTGATGTTAAAAAAAAAACACTTTCACCGGTCGTTTGCGAAAAGAGTCAAGTGTCGATTTGTTGCTGAAGGCAATTAAATCGATGTTTTACGCAACGTCGTTTATACGCGTAGGTCTGCAACCTGGCCGTTTGCTCGCGCTATTCGTTCAACTTCAAAGGTCGTTAAAATAAGTCGGTGTGCGATGTTTCTTTCCATGCGACCTCACGTAAACTGTAAAAGAGATGTGAAACGAAGTGCGCGTGTGTCTACGAAGAACGAGAAGGAGAAACGCGAAGAAACGAGAGCATGAAATGTTAGTTTATGCGAATTGCGTAAATCCTCAGTCAATTTATGGGCCGCGTCGAGAGACTTTTGCCCCGTCGGCTAATACGTCACAAATGACAGAGATAGAATTAAGAAAGTAGAAAGGGGAAAGGTCATTTTTTTTTGTTTTTACAAAAACCTGCGTTTGAATGTTGTAAAACGTCTCGTTGAAAGTATTTTGGCTTGTAATGCAAATTACCGGTGTTGCAACAAGTCTCGTTACAAAAAGCGAGTGCACGCATTTTCAATACAAGTGAACTGTCAAACCTGATCGCCTTCGATGCGAAGCAAATCGCTCGAAAGAATCGCGGATATGATATATGTCCCGGTTTATGCTATCGGCAATAGGGAAGGAAGAGAGAAGAAAAGCGACGCATGAGAGAAAGAATATTGCTTCCTAGTAAAACAAAACGAGTTGTTAACGGCGTCGCTTACCTGGTTAGAGTCTCGGACAGTTCGACTGTGTAACGAGCGTCATTTAAATCCGGGACACACCGTGTCTTTCCGGAAACACACTCGAAGCTTATCAGCTCGGGGTAAAATGCCTGCCTCTGTAATTTCCTTGATTACATATCATCTCTCTCTCGGATCCGCATTCCTCAATTATCGATCGAGTGTCGGTTTTTGCTCGAGATTTTGTCGGTACGTGATACAGACGAGAAAATCGACCATCTCCAGTGCTCCTTTTGTCCGATAAGAGCTTCCGGATAAGCTCTCGCGCTTGTTATTTCGGATACGGCACGCGTATAACGCGTTTAACTGATGTTGACGCACGCGTCGAGCGCCTTCTCGAGTGAAATTCTTATGTTTTGCGTATCGCTTCGAACGAAATCGATGTTAGAAACTCTTCCCGCACGAAACAGTAGTATTTTCTAAATCAATAACAATTTGCTTTTCTATCGCAAAATTATATTCTCCGTAGTTAGGATTAAAACTAATATTGTTTCGATAAAACATCAAACCACCGCGCCGAATAAAATCAGAATATGTCAGCAACAATCCCAAAAGTTGACAATCATTACGCACGAATAAATAAGTTTCTTTATTATTTACACACACACTGATATCATGCGCGCTAGTATCTCGTGATTTCTAATCGCAACGCAATAATCGCGCAGTTGTTAAAGTGTCACCGACTGATTCGTTCGTGTTTCACGCTTTAATTATTCGGAAGTAACAGTTTAAATGAGACTGAAAAAGTCCGCGGCGATGACGTGATTTTTGTCCTTGTGCACTTAGATTATCTTACAATTACTGTTATATAGAAGCCAGTTTGCGTAGCATAATGCCCACATGATTTCATAGTAACAAAACTAATTGCGAAACGGTTCATCTGGGTTAAAAAGATTAGAGACACAGTTTCGCGCGCGTAACTACACTGACGTGTACGAGAGACAGAATTATTATTTTTACAGTCATTGTATCAAAAGTGCGTCAAGTACGCACGTATAGTTTCACGCGGAAGTGTTCACAAAGATTACTACTTTCACAACGTGGAGATAAAATAAGATAAATCGCGAGAGAGCAGCTACACAATATATACGTTTACACCTTAAGATTTCTTTTTTTGATGCCGAGTTTGTCTTCGCAAAAATGTTGCGTAGGGAGAGTTCGTGGACGGAGGCGAGTAAGACGGAGGCGAGTAAGACGGTTTCGGCGGTGGCGAAGGCGGTGGGTAAGGCGGATTCGTGGGTGCACCGTACGCGGGCATTTCGTTCTCGTTCGCGGAGCTCTCTGAAGATTTGGCCGACAAATTGGCGCTTGAGCTGGACGATGTGCCGGACAGACCTGCGCTAGAAGTGGATGACGTGGCTGACAGCTTCAAGACGGCGCCGATGATCTCTTTGACCGACGCGAGAATCATGTCGCTTGGATTCGGAGTAGACTAAAAATTGAGAAAGTATTTCGGACAAGTGACAATCTAATTTTTTTTTTCGCATTGGATATGAACGCAAAAAAAAAAACAGTTTCTGCGATTGTAAAAATTAATTCAAGATTGATTGGGAAAGAGATATATTTTTTTTTCTTACAGGTTTGTAGGTGCCGTAAGAACTGTAAGAATCGTAAGCGCCGTACGTCGTGGGCGCGTAGTACGTGTCTCGGTTACCGTAACCTTTGGGACCGTAGCCTTTGGGACCGCTCGAGCCAGCACTGGCACCGGCGAGCACTCCTTGCACAAGTGAACTAACTAGAGCTTTAACGTCCGAATCGCCTGCTGACTTAGCAAGTTCCTGAAATAAAATTAAAAATGATAATTTCATTTATAGTTTTGTCGGGCCAATTGTTTCTAGTTTTACCACTCAAATTATATGAAATGTGTATTGACAAAAATCATAGACGATCGAGTAATTATATGAAAAATATGAGACAGAGTTCGATGCGTACTTTACTTAGCTTGGCTGTGATGCTGGCAATGAGATTCGACAGTACTGATTGTCCGTACGGTCCTTGAGGCTAGATTAGTGAAAACAGAGATGGAAAAAAAAAATAAGATTGTACAGTTGCAATTATGAATTTTTATCTCTCGATTGCAAAGAAAGCTTGTGTAAATACCTCGCTCAAAGGACCAGCGAGTGATGAAACTAAAGATCCCGATCCCTCTTTACTTCCGGGCTGAAATTTGAATAATAGTCTTCTTATTTAGTTTTTACATTCATATAAAAATATCATACTACTGTTTTTTTTTTCAATTTTGCAAGCTAAGATCCTTACACCACTACTCGTGCGACTGAGAGGTCCGATCAAGGGACCTAAAAGAGGTCCGATCAATGGCGCTATTAGCTGAATGAGAGGTCCTAAAATAGCGCCAGAGTCACTACCTTGACCTTCCGGTCCCTGAAATAAACAATTTGGTGTAGCTTAATTCTTTCCATAAATTTTAATTACACAATATCATAATTAGATTAAGCTTACTTCACTGAGTCTTTGAGAAAGTGGCACCAAAACTCCAGGGAAATCAATACCTCCTTCTTCTGGCTATAGAAAAGATAAATATTCTATCATATAATTTTGTCTTAAATACGTGCGAACACAATTTTGTATAAGCAATTTCTTAATCTTTACATTAGACAAATCTTCGAGAAGAGGAAGTGCGCCACGAAGTACTTCTGCCAGATCGACATCAGCTTCCGGCTAAAACACATTAGTTTTATCTGAGACAAATTTTATCTCCAACATTGTTTGTGAATTATAAAATTTATATATTTTACTATAGCTGTACATAGTTGTATGTGTTACAAATTTTTGTTAATATATTGTTTCATGTACATCACTAAGTTCCTCGAGAATTGGCGCAGCTAACGGTAACAAATCGATTATAGCTTGTATAGATCCACCCTCTTCTTCCTCATCTTCATCTTCCTCCTGTTGTTCCTCGTCCTCATCATCGTCCTGTAAAATGTTTTAACATTAGGTGTTACATAAAAATTAACAAAATCCAATAATTGTGCGGTAAAAAATTAAAACAAACTGTTTACATTTAGTTCCTCTTGTGCTTGAAATGTTTCATTGCGTCTATCTCGATTGGGCGGCGGCTGAAGCAAACAATAAAATTTTAATTGATAATTTAGTAGTCAATGTAACAGTATGTTAATGGCATAAAAAAGTACTGATTAATTCATTTCGGTTTTTTATTGGCAATTATGTAAATTGACCGATTGCGTTACTAACGTTTCTGTTCGTTGCGATGAGAAAAAAAAAGAAGATAAATTTGTCTTTGGGCCTCACTTGAGCAACAGATTTAACGCTTAACCCACAACGCTTTAATGCATATTCATAGACCAGATTATAATATCGCACAAATCTTTATTACCTAATTTCTCAATTACTATTTTAAATTCCAAATTTTACCAATGTTTTATCACGTTATTATTTATTTATTTTTTCTTAGTCAACTGATGTACTAAATAGATAAAAAAAAAAAAAAATACATTCGAAAATATGTGTTTAAGCGTAATTTTAAATAACAAAGTAAAGCGCAAGGCAGATCAACTTTCACGCTTAGAAGTCGCTTTGTGTTCGAGCGTAACTGTTGATCACTATAGTTTTTACAACTATATTTCACAAACATTGTTGCGATAATTTCATCTTTTTACAATAATCGTTGCATTAAATGCTACTCTTTTGTGAATAAAAATAAAATGTTTATTTTTCTTAAGTTGTGACAGATCTGTCATTTATATCACTCATGGAATCTGATTTCATATCAATGATGTATGCACGTATAGAGATATTTAAATGTAAATTATTTCATTTACCGAGGCGACACATACACACCACTCACCTCTTCCTCGAAGGCCACCTGTATCTTCTGCGTGTTCGTACCTTTCAAGATGGAGAGCACAGGCGGCACTACATTAACCTCGGTACTGTTCTTCGGCAGTTTCCTCAGGATACCCAACGATCTCAATAAATCGCCGAGTACCGACGATTGTCGTCGCGTCTTTGACGATTTCTGCGTCTTCGCATTCTTCGTTTTCTTCTCGCTTTTCTTCTTCTTCTGCGTGCGCACATTCTGTTCCTCATCTTCCTCTTCTTCTTCTTTTTCTTCATCCTTTGGTTCTATTTTTTCGTTGCTCGTGTTCGCAGCGAAATCGTTATTGAGAACAACGTTGATCCGTCCGGTCTTGTTGGTGAGCGTGTAGTTTTTCTCGAAGTACGGCGGGAACTCGTCGGGAGGATTTCTAGTGCGCATCGCGAAGTGATCCTTTGGCTGCGTTTTCGTAATCGTCATGGCCGCCGGAAGCTGCTGTCTGGTGATCGTTATTAAAGCTTGAAACGGAAAAGTGAGCAGAGGCTCGCGTGACACATTTTTTTCGGTCAAGCCGTTGTTCACGGCGATCGGTAACTGCGCGAGATCGTTATTGAGCGTCTTGACGTGAAGATTGAAAGACTTCTTTTTCATGGTTTGAAGCTTCACAGGCTCCTGCGGACCGGAACTGTTCTTATCAGCCGGATTGTCGTAAGCGCCGACGTTGTTAGTTTTCGGCGGCAAAGGAAGATACGTGGCGGCGGGTGGCTGTGCCAACAGTTCGGGATTCCCGAAGAAGTCGATCTCGCTTTGCTGAAAGGGATATCCAAAGTTCGCGAACTGTGCAAAATTCGTTAGTCCGTTGGCGGTATTCGCAGTCGGAAGACCGAAAGAATCCTGTTTCGACATCGCGGGTTTCATTCCACCGATAGGCAAAGGGTAAGCAACCACCACGTCGTCCGGTCTTTGCGGTTCTTTCAGTCTCCGCGCTGGATAGTTTACACCCGGTTGTTTCTCGTTGAGCGGCGCCTTCTTTATCGTCTCTTTCGACTTGGAAACCGAATTGTCCGCAAGAGATCCTCGTTTCTCGGCCATCGAGGTGGTGGACGTAGTGAGATTTATCTTCGACGCCACCAAACGCATCACATATTTCGACCAGGCTACTAAATCTTCCTTCGAGGTGATCTTAAGCGGCAGCTGAATCTCCAAGATCCTCGGCGAGGCCGAAAATCCTTGATCGCTCTCGTTCGGCGAACGCTTTCGGGATTTCACGGGCACCGAAGCCACCAGATGGGACATCATCAAAATTAAAATGAAGCTCGAACGGGACAGCATCCGTGACAGTATCAAGAGCGTCTTCAAGTTCGACATTTCGCTTCAAAAGTTATTCTTTCTTCTCGAGATTTACGTTATGTGTGTGATTTTAGAAAGTTACATCTTTTTTTATTTTTTATTTCTTTGATAAAATTTTTTTGAATATGTATTTTTTATTTTTACTTAAGACAATATATAATTCAATTAAGTCATAATTCTTTCGTCAAAGTAACAACACACACACACACACACACTTGTGATTTTTTTTCACACTCTATTCACGATTGCAATAAATGTGCTTCACCGACACAACCTGCATGTTGAATTAATTAATTTATGATTTAATTTAATTAAGTATCAGCACTTAATCAAGTTTGTTCTTGAAAAAAGAGCACGGCAGCGGTCTCGGAAGAAAAAGTTCTTAGAAAACACGAGGATTTTACCTGAGGAACTGAAGAACTGAATAGGAAAATGGTTGCTTTATAGGCTGGGCTTAATCAGAGGTCTGTTTCTTCCCTGGTCGCGGAAGCATGCACTTCTTTCCATGCACTATCGGGATATCGGCTTCGTTAATCATAGTGCGTCGGCGCGGGGGCGGTCGCGTTTACTTCCGTCGGTTGCGTTTCCTTCGACGAGGTCTTCCTCTCTCTCTCTTTCTTTCTTTCTGATATTTTATAGATGATTACGCGCGTGGTGGGCGAGCATGTAATGCGAAACGCACGTGATGACAGGCGAGAGCGACTTTCGTAAAAAAAACGACGACTCTAATCTTGTAACAGCGTGTAGCAACATTATAGCAGCGTAAATGGTGAAATTATCTTTTTGGAGACACAGAGTCATTTTAGTCACTTACCATTATAAGTTACATATTAGAGAACGACAAAGAGAGATTCTAGTTGAAATTGTGATTATATCGTGTGGTTATAAACGATTGCGCATAAACCGTTGTTAATGCGCGGAACCCGTCGAAACGAGTTCACCGTTTACGCGTCTTCTTCCGGGTGAAACAACCTCGTCGGACGTTGTTTCGCAATAGGTACTTGCAATTTATTTCCATTTAAAAAAGCCGACGGTCAAACGCAACTTTCGATTTACGCATTTACTTAATATCATTAGCGTGTTTGTGTTGTGCTTGAAAGCTCGAGACGAGCAGTTTTCGGTTTTACGGAAACATTTTAAACTATTTGTCATAGGCTATGTGTATAAATTTTTTTTTTTCTTAATTATTGTGTAGTAGATATATATTTTTTGTACAGTAGAATAGTTAAAAAAAAATTATATAAAGCAGCAGAGAATTTTTATTTCGGCCGTGACACTGTAATCGTGATCTTGAAATTCTAAGCAACAAGAATAAGAACAAGTCTTGGGGAGTGATAGCATCCTGTTTCTCGTTAGACACAAAGCAAGGACGCGTTCACACCCACTCGCGTTAATGATAGTTCTCACGACCAAACTATCGAAAGTAACGACGCACAAACCGTAAAGTCATTAAGGATGTAAATTAGTGATCTTAGTCTTATGAACTTCTTTGGATGATTTATCACGTGTCACTAATTAGTTCAAAGTTTTGTTAGCAATCATTATTATTATTTGGCAATTTTTAGTTTAGTCACATTATGATGTCTCATTTTGTATGAATTGTTCAGATTTCGATTTGATCACGCAATATCTACAAATACGTATGTAAAAAGGCATATAAAATATATCGACTTTAGTTTCTTTTCGGGATACAAAAAATGTGTCGATTCGTTTATTATATCTGCTAATCTTTCACTTTTATGGCAATTAAATTTATGTAAGATCTCTCATTAAATGGAACCGGTATACAAAAAACCGGTATGTAAAAAAATTATAGTTGTGAGAAAAATATATATATATATATGTAAGATAGTCTAATGCAAAAGTGAAAGAAAGAAAGAAATTAAGTTAAAGAGAATTAAAAGTTTCTTAATAATAAAAAATTTATTAGCGTATTTTATCTTACATCTTTAAAAAAAAAAAACCATTTGTATACGCCCGAAGCAAATCGTAGAGAGTGCGATACAATTTGCATCTAGCAAAGTATATCCAATAATAGTATGACTGATAGCAGGGTATGTGATGAGTGTCTCGGTGATGTTCAATCGAGCGCGACAGAATCGACGGGGAGGAAAAAAACAGAACGGAACATACGTGTGCCCGAGGCTGACGCACTTTCCATTGTACAAATGCGCGGTCAGTGTGCACCGTACTGTCGAACTATTTGCCCGATTTGCAACATCGTGTTCGGAATATGTTTTTCGATTGCTTCTGATAAAAAAAACTACGAGTCTCGCAAGTTTTTTGTGAAAATAAGAATGGCATCTAAAGATACAACTAGAAAAACACGCGCCTAAAGAGTTGCAGAAATGTAAAGAGTATGCAAACATAAAAAATATATACATTTTAATTTATATTTTTATGTTAATAAGTTGGAAAATTTAACATTTTACGCGAGAAACAAAAACACAAAATTAATTTTACGAAATTTTTCACACAGCACTGATATTTTGAGAGACTAGCACATCACAGACGCGCGCTACGCGCACGCTATTATTGCTTTTATTGTAACGTATAGTGTGAGTGAACTTAACCTGTCACTACAATGACAGTTAATATATACGTCCTACAAACAATATAATACACATAATGTACATATGAGAGATGTCAGAAATAACGCCTGAAAATCAAACTCAGAAAATAAAAGAAAAAAGGGAGAATGGAAAAACAACACGTAACTAAAGTCACGTGACAGGGACAAGAGTAAAACAGAGAATACATTCCCCCTCACCAGGGTCGCGCGGCCGAGGTCAGTGACCCTCCCACCAAGGTCGCGCGGCCGGGTCAGTGACCTTACGGTAGTATGTATATAATATATATAATATACAATATAATAAATTATATGTATATAATATATATTATTTAATGTTATATATAATATAAATTACAATCACGTTACTTTAAATTGTCACGTGTTGTTTTTCTACTTTTTTCTGTCAAGTGTGACTTTACTTATTCACGTTTTTAATTTTCTCCACGTATACGACGAACTGTCAAAATCGCTTTTCTGTCATTATTTACTCTCTCGATCTTACCGATTCGATTCGACTCGACTCGACTCGATCAACTAACTAATCAACGCGGAAAAGAGACAACAATAGATGTGATACATTCGATATCAAAACATGCACTTTGAGGTACACATGGATTTTTTATATAGGAGAAGGAAACTTGCAAATTATACAAAAAGCTTTTTCGTTCTGTTATGCTTCGCTTCGATAGTCATTTATTAACGACAAACTTAATGACAATTAATGTAAAATAAACACCCGATACAAAAAAACCATCAGCCATGCAGAAAGGAAATCAAGTTGGATCAATCAGAAATGAAGTAAAAGACTTGATTTTCTCGGAATTCACATGAACTTATCACCGCTGTTATTAGTTGTTTAGTTACTGTATATATACACCTTTCATTTTCTCGATCGATTGCCCTAACTCAAACCGGTTATAATCAGACCGTCTTTAACTCCCGGCCGACCAAGATGTGTCGATTGACTCTTGGGAAAACCTTCATCGTCGTTAAAAATAAGTGAAAGTTTTTTAAATTCGCAAGTATAATACGAGGCTCGCTTTAATCTCATATTTATCACAATGCACACTTGCGTGATGTCAGAATGAGATACGTGTACGGCTTCTTGTCTTTACGCTGCTGTTTTGCAAATATGTCAATTAGAAAGGTAAAGTTTGATACGTATATACATTACAAACGTAAATGCTATTAAAAGTAATTGGCAATCGAAACATTATCGATGCAGACAAAAGTGTCTCCGTCTAGCGAACGTTTACTAAAGTCTTTTAGCACTAATCGAGGGGTCTCGGGGTTTTACGGTTGCCTCATTAAAGTAGCTGTCGGTAAAATCGCCATTTCCATTAAATTAAAATATGTCAATTTCTCAATCGTTTTAGAGATTTACAAATTTGTTAGATGATATTTGCTTGATGACTTAATACGTTTCTCTTTATATACGTGGTAATACGTGGTGTCGTAGATGTAATCTGCATATGTAAATTGCCATAAATAAAAAACAGAATAATTTTGTTTCGTTATTATTTGCTAAAATCGACACACAAACGATTACATAGTAAACAAATTTGTGAACGTGTTAAGAAACTAAGTTGCAAAATCTTATATTATGTGAATTTTATACGACGCACAAACTAATTTTTGTTTACTCTTTAATAAGAGCTGTAAGTTTTCAATTATGTAATCCTAAAAAGTATTATATGTGACTCGACAAGTAAATCGTGTTGAAACAGTGATATGAATGATATACACATGTACATTTCTATGTACGTCACACACTGTTTTTTATAAACTGCTCTAAATAAATTAAACGTGTTTTTCAGTCGCATTACAACAAACTACGAAAGGAGCACAATTATTTATTCTTGATATATGTATATATTTCAAAACCTTTTATATATATATATATATACAGGGTGTCCCAGAATAGCCGTACAATCTCTCGTAGGCAGATAGAAGGAATAAAACTGAGTCGAAAAGTCCTGAACCATTTTTTTCTATTATTTATCATAAAGGAGTAATTATTGAGTAAATCAGGCCAATCAGCGCCGATCTTTAGCCAGGCGCACGTCAGTAAGCGCTCACAAACACCAGGCGCGCGGCTCACTGACGT
>NW_018020584.1:2917913-2922743 GCF_002006095.1 Pseudomyrmex gracilis | reverse complement strand
TATATATATATATATATATATATACATTAAACGGTAAATTATATAAATTAAACCCAATTAACTTTGTGCATTACTTTACTTGTTTTCTATTATTTCAAACAAGAATATATTTTACCAATATATAATTGGTACTTACTACTATTGGTACTTACTTAATATATTTTACCAATATATATATATTGGTAAGAATGAATTAATTGATCTTAATCACGTTATTACCAACGTAATTCTTTCTAATTACAGACAACGCTTATTATTTATTTCAGCAACATCAGCTCTTGCGGAAACACCGAAGGGAAAAACCGAGCTGGAAGCTCAATGACCGATCGTTTCACCCTTTCGCAAATGCGACGTAATCGATCGATGGAATCGATCGAAACACACAGCGAAAAGAAACGCCAAAACATCCGTTTGAGAGGGAGACCTTTGCACCAGCCGAGTAATGTGCCAATCAATGATTATTTTCACTTTTACCCCGGGAGGAGAAAAAAATATCGTGAACCGACACACGGCGTCATACTGCAACACCGAGCATAATGCGTGAAACTCACGTTTTAGATGTAATCGAGCAACTTACGGAACACGCACGTTGCTCGACCAGCTGCACACGCACACGCGGGTTCCGCGCGATATCGAACGAGAGACCCGCTTTCATGTAAATCTCGCAACAACAAGGTTAACAACATCTGCGCTATTCTTTTCAACTTCAGATGACAATGGCCAAGCACTTCTTCAAGTCTTAATCTTCAAACGTTACGCGTGTGTTTCGAGTATGCGGATATCGAAAAAAGAACTAAGAGAAGAAAGAAAAAAGCCAACTTATTAAAAACTATTAAAGTAACTCGTTTCTCGCAACGTGAAAGGTTAATGCGAATTAATTATATATGATGTATATGTCGCAAGACTCGAGAACTGTCTCAAGCTCGAAATTTATCGCCATTGTAATTACAGGTCTGCAACGAACGATATTGTATCATATTGACTCAAGACTTTCACCGGTGACGGGAATTCTCGTTTCCGTCGCTGTATAACAATCGAAAATCATAAAGACGCTTTTATGAGAACGTTTCATTCGAAATTTGCATTGAAAAGTGAAATTTGACTAAAAACGGTAAAGTGAGATTTTGCACAAGTACGAGAAAAATATACATATCTAGATGTTTTTCTCGGTTTAATTACCCAACACGCAAAAGAATCACAAAACAATGCATTTGGTTTTGCAGTCACGTTTAAAACATGTTCTTATCGCACGTTCTTATCACGTGTGTGTGTGTGTGGTTTCTCTGTAATTAAATATTAATATAACATAATTTACATATTCGTGCGAACTTCTAATTTCGTAAACTTCAACAAGCTATCTGCTATAAGTTGTTGCAACTTTGACAAAATCGACACAGTTCTTCATCTCAGGAGGACTTAAGAACAAGTCTTGCTTTGCATATTATCGAGGTTATCAAGAATTTAGTAATGCGCGTTGGAATCGAACGAAAGCGACGAAGAAGAAATAAAGTAACGCGGACACAGGCTGACTCAATACGATTTTGTAAGGATATTGAAAGAGGGCCTTGGCCTCCCCAGAAACAACTCGGAATAGTAACGAGAAATCGGTGCGTAGTTTTTTTTCAAAGCGTAATTTTTCTCAAAACGTAGTTTTTTTGTGTGCAGATGAGCGCTCGAGATAACGATATCAAAATCAGGTTAATTACGACTTTCTATATTTTTGACGCAAGACCTTTTAGAAAAACTAGTTTTTGCTGTCACTATAAACTTCCTCATCTTTTGGCTAATCGACTTTTCTTATACCTATGTAAAACTTTGTACTTTGTAGTATTTACACATTTATTTACATTTGTTATATTATTTTCTAAATTAGTTTGACATATAAATTTTTATAATATAAATAAAATCCGTTACTTAAGTCAACAAACATAAATTATTAGTTTCTTCCTGTATCGCAACGCAAAGCTATTGGTTAC
Organism: Pseudomyrmex gracilis; assembly: GCF_002006095.1. Classification (NCBI taxonomy): domain Eukaryota; kingdom Metazoa; phylum Arthropoda; class Insecta; order Hymenoptera; family Formicidae; genus Pseudomyrmex; species Pseudomyrmex gracilis. The sequence goes on along the minus strand of NW_018020584.1, from coordinate 2,920,767 downwards.
AATTTTATCTTTTTTTTTTATCGACCACAAATTTTTCTTCCGATATCAATTTCACGTAACATCTTTCACGCAAGTAGTCACTAAAGTCACTAATCGATGCAGGAATTACATTTTGTTGTTTTTTTTTTTTTTTGCCTCCCATCCGGTTTTCTTTCTCTCCCTCCGGAAAATAATTCTGATACCGGAACAAGCAGCGCATATGCGCTGCTCTCTTCAGGTTTTGCGTTACGTGGCGCGCGGGTTACATTCGTGTCGGAAATGCGTTCACATTATATCTTTTTATGTCTCGTTCGACGAGACAAACAGAACAAGCTGTAAATTTCCATGACAACGTAAGACGTAAGTAAGAATAAAACCACTGCGATTTATTTACGCAAACATTTTTTTTCTCTATTCTGATGAAAATAAATGCAGATTGCAAAATTAATTAAAAGACATAATTTGTAATAATATCATAACGTTTTGATTTCTAATAAAAGATTAAATAAAGTAACATAATATGATCCAAGACAGATCTTCATTTTCTTTCGTCACAAAAGAAAAATAATTGCATCATCTATGTCTGTCATTTCAATGTTACTGACGAACAACAAGCGGAAACGTCGAGAAAAGAAAAACAATCTGTCAACGTAAATCGCAATCCCTTGAGGAGAAAATTGGTCAGTTGTAAATCGCAACTTGACAGATACATAATTGAAGACCTAAATAAAGTTGAAGATTGTTGTTTTACGTATATATATATGTTCATAAATATATTTTACTATACACTTAAAATCAGATTAGTTATTTTATCATTTTTATACAAAAAGGTACAAAAGAAAGATTACATATCTGAATTATTCAGTATTTCTGATTACAGTCTGTTATATTTTGAATAACATATTGTTACACATATTATTACAAATTATAAGCAAAGCTCTTATATTTGTTGAAATATTGCTTTCTGATGTGTACATCTAAGAACAATAGCAATAAAAAATGTACATACATAATGTGTTAGTATGAAACACTTGTGGTCATTGATCTGCGAAGCGTGAGAAAAGAATTAATACAGAATCTTTTGTTATAGATGCGAGAATAAGGAATATATATTATGTGTTCCTAAACAATAGTGCATTATATCACAGTACAATTTATGCGATGTAAAGATGTTAGCTTGAAGAAAATATGGTAGATATGCTTTATTTCCGATGTAATTTATTGCAAATAAATTATCAAGCTCGAAGTGCTAATTTATTCATTTCGTTTCGAGATCTTTGTGATTTGTGAATGCACGAAATCTGTTAATTGAAAGAAAACAAAATTAGGATATGTAGATTATGACTACGTGTGACACACTTATTTTCACATGTACACGAAAAATGTATTTTGCAAAATATTATCTTTTTTTAGAAAAAGACGTGTAAAAAATGTCATTTCACAACGAGGAGTATACCATATTTTGTGCTGTTAAATATTACATGTTGCGGTTTACTAGAAATGAACAGATAGACACGTAGCAATAAAAATTATTTATACCTTGACTCTTGGTTACTAAATTTTTGGCAATTTTACTTGCGGTAAAAGTATGCAATAATATGCATAAGCCATAAAACACAAAATAACTGTTGCCACACTCATTCAGTCGTGCGTATTATAATTTTCTTTTTTTTTGCCGAATCATTATTTCAGTTATGTATATTTTATAAGAATATAGTCAATATATATCTAAACATGTAATATATTTAAATATTATATATGTATGTCTATATATATATGTGTACATTTTTTACATTTTCTAAATAAATAAAACATTATCGTCTTGTTTATTAAATGTTCTGTTTTGAATAAAGATGTTATAAAATAAGATGTAGTAAATAAATAAAGATTTGTTATACAGCAGACTATTCTAAATCAAAATAAACAGTAACAAGTAGAAATATTCTCGTTGCTAATCGAAGCATATCAAAATTAAATACACGGACAAAAATATATTTTGTAACCTAACTTCACGTGCTATTCCTGAAGACATTTGTCATTTAACAATTAAGTAATGGAGCACGTGAAACTACAATTTCGTGCATATATAGAGCAAGATTATAGACAACAGATAATGCAACGACCAAATGTGATTTTTACCAAAATGAAAGTCGACGACGATGTGATAGATAAAAGTGAACAGTTGTTAATTTACTCTTTTCACTTTTTACAGATTTATATTTACTGTTAATAACTACATTATATATACTAATTGCGTTGCATGATAGATTCTGATATATGATCACTTCGCTCAAATTTTCACGCGAACACAATTTATCCTTCCGCAAGAAAGTAACTTTAATTGCAAACGCGGATTAATAGGCGGAAATCAAACTTTCTGTAAAGATGGCACATAAATCTTTGGTGTAAATTATATGATGAAATGATCTTTTATGACGGATATTCCGCCATAGATGCAATATAAAAACATAACCTTCTGTGCAACCTTATTGCAATATAAAAACATAACCTTCTGTGCAATCTTATTGCACAGAATTATTATTTTTTTTTTTAGACAAAACCAGACAAAACAATTATCTACAAATCACACTGCACTGAGAGAAAAAAATAGTTGCAGTTATCACAATTTCACTATAATTTATAGTGATTTAAGGTGCCAACTATTTTTTTATAGTTATTTTAACAATGCGCCTTATAGTTGATTCAATAATATATTATTGTTGCCATAGCTTTAACATGCATTCATACAACCATATGCATGGTTTCATACACTATAACTTGTGATTTATGCAAGGTTGGGTAGTGTCTAGTTAAAAAGATAAAAGTTAAGTTAAAAAGTTAAAAAGTTAAATAATTTTAACTTTATCTAGTTACA
>NW_018020584.1:2871585-2913418 GCF_002006095.1 Pseudomyrmex gracilis | reverse complement strand
ATGTTACTAGTTAAAATTATTATAATTTATAGCAAACTTTTTACATACTTGTCAAAACCATGTATATAAGGTTAGTTTTACTAATATTATAGCAATATTAACGATAAAAATAAGAATTCCAACTATAATTATTTTACTATGCAATTATAGTCGTAAATACCAAGCATATTTCTCTCAGTGTGCGTGTGCAACACCGTATATTGGGTATTTATAACGCAATGTCGTTTTTTACTTCCTATTTCTAGCTGCGACAATTTATATTCAAATCTGGTAAGGTCTCGAGTTATAATTCAAAATTGTAAAAATTGAGAAAATAAAAATCACACATGCATCAATGTTGTCTAACTAGGTGTGATTGCTGAAAAAACAAATAGTTAAATCGATTATTATTTATAGAATTTACCGTAACTTGAGTAAAAAATGCATTGTCGTACACGGACACATGCATAATTAACAGCGACACCATTTTACGCTAATCGATAGGAATTTCCGTTTAATAGCTTATGTCGTCAGAAAATAAGTAAGATTTCACTGCTACAATGTTTACCGCTTTGTATTATGAGTAAAAGTGATGATTAGCAACGCATGGATGAGCACGATAAATAATAATTATAAGACATTAATCAGAAAGTTTTTTTATAATCATTGTTCGATATTTGCTCACGCGTTTTATATTGTGTACCGTAGTTTACGAGTAGTTTAAGAGACATATTTAATCTCTTATCACATAATTTTGTAAAGACCGAAATTACCTTGTACCTATTCTATTTTTTGTTTCCCTTACTTACTCGATGTATATTGATTGTTGACGATATCAAACAGCAAAACAACAACTAAGATAACGATTAAGATTATAATGCTGGAAAACAAACAGGTCTGCATCTGTCGATAGGAGAAGACGCCCGAAAAGATTACGCGCTTTGAAATAGACCGAATATGACAATCAGTAAGTATAGAAAATTTTAAGTAATTGAGCATATTTTAACAAATAATTTCTTTTATTTAAATTTGAAGAAGATACAAGTTTATGAGATTAATTGGTCACTGGTTCACAATTTACAATTTTTGTCTAAAATTTTAATTATAAAAAAAAGACGATTCTTATAGATTCTGACGCACGCGCTGATTCGAATCTGAATTTCATTTCATCAGAATTTCGCTATCACGTCAGGACTTAAAAAACTTATAAATAAATCGAAATATTTAAAATAATCTAAAAAATAACAATATCTTTTTTATATACATAACTAATAAATTTTATTATTATAAAAAGAGAGATGTAATGATTTATAAAAGTAATGCAAATAAAAACGCTTGCAATATGAATCCGTTTATAATTTGCTATATGACAAAAAAATAATATAAAGTTAAAGTTAAAAGCTTTCCAAAAGTTTATCGAACGTGATCACGTTGATTGTGGTAATGTCCACTTTCCGGCGATTGGACCGAAATTTATTGATTTAGTTGATCCCTTCTTCAGCATCTCTCGTCTTGAAGGAGAGAACGAGAGACCGCGAGTACAAGTGTAGCGTGGAGGTGGCTCCGGGCCCCTCCTTCTAATAAAAGCCGCTCACTAAGCGCCGCTATACAGACAGTAACAGAAAACCCCGAAGAGAGCGGGAGTCACCGAGAGCTCTTTCAGGGCCTACACGAGATATTTTTAAAATTTCAATCAAGTTCAATAAATTTCACTATAACAATCGTGTGACGGATATCTGTGCGTGGTGAGTTGACAAAAATTTTTCGCGTTTTCATATCAACCCCATCCGGATTGTCGTGCATTTGTCCTCTCAGTGTCTCGTGAAAAGTTGCTGAATGCATCGACCACGTGGCGAGGTGATTGACAAGTGGGAAATTTTTTTCATATTTCGTGAGTTTTTCGAGAATGAAAATGTAGACACAAAAAATTCTAAAAACATTTAGCAGCGTTAAAAAAGTCACACTCGGATAAGAAAAACGTCTCATAAAAATGACATTTAAAAAATTTATAAAATTGGTTTGGTTTTTAAATGTCATTTGCAAAAGTTAATAAAAACTGCTTGGAAGATATTCAATATTTACAGAAAGAGCTGTTCAAATCGTGATTTTCCGGAGAAATCACTTTCCATCTGGACGCGCAATTTCATCAGTAACTAGTCATCTAATGGAAATTCAAAGTTGCAGATACTCGCACAGTTTCTAGAAATTTAATAGTGCATATAAGCTGTGGAAGTTTTATTTATTTGCACATAAAAAATTATCAAGCAATAAGTTTAAAAACTTACTTAAGAGATAATACAAATTTAAATGAACAAAGTTTATCTTTTTACGTGAAAGATTTGCAGAACAAAAATATAAAATGAATTTTCAAATTTATCGGAAAACATTAATTTCTTTGTAGTGAAACTTGAGATCTACACGCAATTATTGTATAAACTTATTTCGTTAAAAAGTAGATGTTTTTTATACAAAACTCTTTGTCTAAGAGTTTTTTTAATTATATAAGTTTTCAAAACTAATTTTTTAATTAAACATAATCTAACATTGTATGTGTCTTAACTAAATCTTTTACATATAAATTAAAATAACAATTACAAGTGAATTCGTTACATGTGTATACATATATATATATACATGTATAAGTTCTCGCTCAACACTTTGAGAACGGCTCGTAAGGCCTTATATTCACTCATTGGTTTAAATTAAAATAAGTTAGAAAAAATAAATAAACTTTAACACACACACACACACACACACACACACACACACACAAAATAATCAAATAATAAACAATATTAAACAAATAATAAACTTTAACAAAATATCCACACATATGTAACTATATAAATATATTTTCACTTAACAATCGTGTTGTAAATTTTTTTATATAGCAAAGGTACTGGAAATGGTACGGAAATGCCATTAGTAATTACAATAATTGGCATGCGACCTCGAAAATGACATATTGCAACATTGTCCTCAAGTCGAAGTGATGTGTGCTGAATCTCTATATCTTAATGTGTTTTAATAACATTATATATTACTGATGCCTTTCTCATTATACCAAATGCACGCATCGTTTCTTGCGCGTGACATATTAGTAAACTGCAATTATTGCGCGTCAATAACATTTTTAAAAAACAAAACAGAAACTTCGCGATTTGACATTTATCTCACGTTCACTTACACGCAACAATTTTTCGGGACACAGCGCACAATGTCTAAAAATAATTGAATATATTAGTTACTTATCTTCTTACGATTTTATACATTCATAACCGGTTTTCGTTAGTCATTCTCTGTATTTACATGGCAGACCGAGCGGTGATTTGATTTGTGTACAGAGTGGTTCTTACATTCTCACAGGAACTGCGTATATCAATTAATACAATTTTATTGCGGATGTGACGCACGCGGGGGAACAAAATCAAACGCGTGTCGTGTTATATTATCGAATTAATTGCGGAGCGCGCGCGCGCCCATTATCACGTTCTTTCCTCCCGCGTCTGAAAGACGCCAACAGCATTCTCCACTTTCATTCCGTCGAAAGTGATAGTCGCGAGCGGATCCATGCTCGAGAAAGGAGAGTCATTCCGCCTTTCCTCTCGCTTCTCTCAACCTGCGTCTTTCCGTCCTCTCAGTCTTTTCACGCTCGTCGCGGGCAATTTCCGCCGCGCGCATTGCGCCGATTTATGAGTTTTAATCAAAGTCCACGTGTGAGAGGACGGTATCGACAACAATACTTGAGAGAATCGCGAGAGAGGACGCGTGCAAGGACTACAGTCTTCCTTTCTCCTCCCCCCCCCTCCCCCGTGAAACGTCTCATATACTCATTAAATGCGCGCACATCGATTACGCATTTGTTTCCACGTTACTTCCTTCGCGCGCACGATTTTCTCAAGTGTACTGAGAAGACGTTTACAAACGAACAATATGTAAAATACAAGAAATCTCGCTTTCGAGATTACGCCGCGATGCATTAATTGCGACGTGTTGAAGCACCATTGTGTCGAACACTAACAAAAAAAAGTCATGAGAAGTGTTGACCAATGCTGCGATATCTTCCTACTGTTATAAGTTATAGAATATAAGACGTAGAGCAAATTTGTTAACACACGATCGGCTTTGCAGAGTTTATCCATCTGGCCAAGATGAGATATATCATCCTGACACTGACGGCTGCGCTCTGTCTCGCATTGGTGAGCTCATATCCGCTTCCGGAAGATGGACTCCGATCGGAGGTAAGCACACGTGAGAGGCACATCTTCGTGCCTTTCTCTTTTAACATCGCCAGCACTCGCCGAGATTAATACGACGAATTAAGCTTGTTTGGCTCCCTCTTACCTCGGTATATCGCTTAACCATCTAACACGACTGGCACGCAACTAACTAAGGAATTCGAGATTTGAATTTTAAAGCGCGGCACGCGCGGAATTCTAGCCGTCCGCGTGGTGGTCAACAAATTTTAGTTTTTTTCGAGTGAAATATTATGCAACAGCCGATTATACTTTCGCATTGAATCGCAGAGTGCGTATATATTGATATTTTTTGCTTAATCTTATCTTTCGCTTACTGTTTATTCCTTTCATTAGTCGCAGGAGAAAGTTTCGATTTGCATCGTAAAAATGCGTCACATAAGATTTCTCGATGACACGACACGTGAAAATTATGCGTAATTATCATCGCAACAGAATATATGAACGATAAAACGTCTTGATTATCACTCAATATAAATAGCAAAACAAGATGAACGAGAGTCTCCCTCGCGAAAGTTACTGCTACGTTCCGTTTCGCGAGCGATTACGATTTCCGATCGCTCTACCGAATCGATTCGTTCGATGTTCTTCAAGGAATGTTTCGCTTTCGACAAATTTCTTACTTTCGAGCAACAATGTCGCTTCGACAAAAATCGGCGCTACCGAATACTAGCGACAAATAAAATTGGAAGTTTACGACGGCGCGCGTAAGAGGCGATTGGTGGTTTATTGAACCGCAAACAAGCGCCTGTTTATTTAACTTTAACATTCTGTTACTCGGAAATGTGTCGACGATGTCGGAGCTCGTTTCCTTATTCTTCGTGTTCTATCGTGTGTGAAAAAAAAAAAAAAATACATTATGCGCCTTCGGAGCGGATAAATTCTGATCATAGACAACAAATACATTTCGATACTCAAACACGAGTGAGAAATGAAATAATATTTTTTTTTTTGCGCTTTAAAACTTTCTTATCTTTAATATTTTACAACAAAAGCAGATGTTTTTTTTTTTTTTAATTCTTCGCAAATTATACCGGTACTGAATTTCCGTCATTGCGTGACCCGAGAAATCCACATTCGTTCCTTATATTTTTTCACAGTTGATACTAGTTTGAATTTGTAGCGTTTACCGGAATCTCTACTTATAATTATCGTGGTTTTACATAACGCCCGATTATATATTTTGAGGCCATCCGATATTATAACGCACGTGCGCGCAAGTGTAGCGGAAGAAATGACCATCGGCCGAGACAGTTACGTGACGACGACGATGACGACGACGACGACGACGACGAGAGTTATTCGTACGGAAAGTATTTCGCGCGTAATACCGGGATGCGAGCGTCAGGAGTCAATGTTTCGGTTACGCCGTCAGGTAGTACAACGGCGTAACCCTCAAAGTATATGGTCCGACGAAACGCAGGGTCTCGTCCGACCGGCTCTCGTCTTCGACGCCGACACTTTCACTGGCCGCGAACACCGTCGGAGTCACCGGATACTTTCTTCGCTCGATTGGTGCCCGATGGAAAGCTGGCAAGCGCGTACGCGCGTACGTAGTAACATCACGATGCCCCGAGAGAAAAAGAGAGAGACTCGAAACTCACACCGTGTGTGTACAAACAAATTACACACATCTGACTGCTTCGTCTATTTTTTACGCAATCGTAAAATGTATGATATCGCGAACGTAATCAAAGAGCTTTGTGTGCATCTCACACACGAGAAAGAATAGTCAAAGATGCGGTCGGGAATTAAAAGATCTCAAGAAAGATCTATTTCTCTCGTAAGGATAAGATTTTTATGATAGCGATATTTTATTCTTCGCGCGATGACCGCAATTTTTGAGTGAAACCTCTTGTCCGTGGTCGAGAAGATTATTGTTGCGATCACACACGAATGCGAACGAGGTTTGAGGGAAAGTAAACCGCACTCCACATGGAGTTGGGCAACACATTTGAGTCCGACGTTCGCTCATTGGCCAATAATTCTATCAGTACGAAATTTTATATGATAATGATGTAGATTACATGTTAAGACAACCGAATCACCTTGTACCAACAAGTCTCCCGATTAAATAACACGCCTCGATCTTACGTAATTCTTAAAATATCCCAAAATTGTTAAATCGATTGTGCATTTTTCACATCTAATTATACTGTATTTAATCAAGGCTCACCAAACACGTTCTTGAACGGGAGAAATTAAAACCATAAATTTTTATTTGTGTTCTTTAACGTCAATGTCACGATGACGTTATCGAATGTCGAATCGCGATGTCGTCACACTCAGTAATATATGTCATTTATAATTTTGTCTGTATTTTTGTAACTCGCGATAAAAATCTCAAACCACGCTCTATGCTTTCTAGATTCGATGAAAAAATTGATGTTACGTTTTCAAGGGAGTATAACCGTGAGGTAATCCGAAAGAATTCGCTCAAACAAACACCTAGATACAACCTAGATAACGATCTCCAGCTTAATTATCTAACAACAAATTTTGTTGCACAACACAATCACCTTAACATTCTCAAGGCGCACTAAAACTCCATGGTCTTTACCGTTTTCATTTCCATCGCAAATCAGAAAATTAGTACTAGTGTACGATGTTTTCCTTATTTGCCGCTATTTTGCGCTACACGCTTCTCGAGATATTTTTAACGCCACTGCTCGTTTACGAGACACACGGCTCTGATCTCTAAGTAAATAAAAAAAAAAAAAAAAGAGGGATTATATCACTCCGTATATTTCATCGTAAACCGATCAGATCGTAGTCGACCGCGCTTATAAGCGAAATATATACTGCGGCGTAAATATTATCGCGAGAGTTTTTTTGCGCAACTGCGTAAGCAATAGCTCTCTAAAACTAGATAGACTATTTTCCTTAGTACAACAAAAAAAAAACAAACTATACAGCTGTTAGAATTAACGATTCAATATAAGTTGTTTTCGACGATTTAAAAATGTGTGCTAACATACACGTGAACGAAATCCTGAAAATCCTGGGCGCGTTTTGCGAGTTATCGTCGGTTAAAAGAGCATCCGTTCGTTGCATCCGATTGAAGAAGAAGTTGCTGTCGTACGGCAGGGCCCAATGGGAAACTTTCTTTCAGGCCCTTGATCGGCTGGTGATGGCCGAAGCCGACAGCGAGGCGGCCCTGAGGAGCAAACGGACGATCGGCATTCTGCGACAGTTCTTCCCGGAAATCTCCCAGGTGAGCAGTCGAGATATAATAATTGTTGAAAAAAAAAAAAAAAAACAAGAAAACCAAAAAACGCCCGCAGAAGGCCGGGAAAGATCAATAAGATGCGATTTACGAACGCGAGGCAACACATAGATTATCATAAATTATCACAGATTAATCGCTCGACAAACAACTTTATGTATCAAGGAGCATTATGACGATCCTTGAGCATCTCCCTGAACTTTTGACGCTCGTCGTCGAGGATTTCGCCTCGTCGATACTGTGAAGTTAAGCGGCCCCGCAGCGGCTTAACTTGGCATTCTTACCGAGAAAGTAACATTCGGAGTCAGCCGACGTGCGTTCTGGTGCCGGCCACCCTTCGCCTCGCAGGCACTACGCTCGCACGTGTGCGCGCGCGCACGCGCGATCTCGATCGATTTATCTCTCACAATCTTATCTTATTTCTGCACATGATAAAAAGCGAAAACGGTCGGTTATGTGTTCGGGCTCGCAAAAAGTATCATCGTCGCGCGCTCGTCGATTTCTTACACCGTTATTATTCGACGCTTCCTGAGTTATACTTTTTTTTTCCCCCATTTTCTTCTTGTTCGACTTCATGGTCTCATTTGGAAGAGTTATCGCAGATAACTAGTTTTCTTGGCGGGGAAGTTTCGTTATGGTCTGGGCAAAAATTGCACGGCGCGCTCTCGTCAACAAGTAAAAACCAAAGGAGGTCCGCGCTCGTAAAAAAAAAGCGAACGTTTTCTCGCGAAAGTTTTCTGTCTTACGCACGAAATCACTTCTTGTCCGCGTTGCTCATTCAATTGTCCGAGGGGCAATAACTTCCTAATTTGACTAATAACGTGCGCTGTGCGCGATTTTTCGTCTCGTTAGTCAACGGTTTTCCCGGCCTGGGGACGCAGACTGACTTTTCTTGCATGCGGTCGCATGTCACAACAACGACGATTGATTCAAGTAACGAACTCCCCGTGGAAATAACGGTGAGTTAGTTATCCCACATTGTGCCGCGATTTGCGCGAACCGGATGATCGTTCGTCGGAGGAATGTCGAAATTTCCCGGAGCTTTTCCCACGTAGCATCTTCTTCTCGTTGATTGGACACACAGACGACGTGACACACGAAATGATACAACGGGTTTTCTCGATCGTCAGAATAATTGCACGTCATACGGCAATTTTCGTACTTATTTTCAATAGTCACAAATCTTCTTGAAATACGCGGACGGAATATATTGCATAAGAAAGATGAAAGTGAATTTCCCCCGTGATTTGTGAATTTCTGAAAAAAGAGACTCGGTAATAATCAAAAGAGACTCGGTAATAATCAAAAGAGTATTATACGTAATAAATCAGTCACTTTTCAATTAATACGCCGAACACCGATCATTTGTACGAACATTTGCCACTAGTCGCACGGATATTTTCTCGAAAAAGTCGTCGCATAAATCAGATGACGCAATTCAGGTGACATTATTCATAGACAAATATAGAATCAACGATCACTACCACGAATCGATTTCATACCCATTGATCACAACCGCGAGGCAATGCGATGTCTCAGTGAAGCCCGTGAGCAAAAAGAAGATCGAGCTATCGGCCATTACACGCTTAAGAGGCTCTTCAGCTAAGGCCTGTTGTTTTCTAGAGAATTGAAGATAAGGTCAACAGAATTGTCGCGGAAGTCATTCGCGTCCTTGGTCCGGTTGTTCTCCGTAATCTTTTCGGTGACAACAACAATTCACCGGGCGTCACCGTGTCCGACAGCGGCACAAGCGTGGAAGGCAGATCGCCTTTCGATGACGACGACAACGACGAGGACGAGAATGATAACGACACGAAACCGACCGTTTCAAACGGTTCCAGAGTCTCGGTCGCTTTACCCACGTTCCCACCTGACGAGGAGGAAAATAACGAGAGTTCATCTACTAGCTCATCCTCCGCAACAACGATCGAGAGCGGAAACAACACGACGACAGCTGCGTCGGATATCACTACCACGCCGTTATCGTCAGAAAACGAAGTCACCAGTTCGCTGTGACCGTTCGGTCAACAGCTCGGTAAAACTTTCGAGGTCATGACCTTGAGGAACTCGCCTCAGCAGAGATTTACACCGCGCATTCAGGACTGCGACGGGAGTGTTGTCTACTGTGTTTGTGTGCTTGCTACTCACTAGAGGGGTGCTCGAGAAAAAGCGAGGCAAATCGCAAAATCGATCGGCAAGTCGATCGACCGCGCCCGAACCCTCGAAGGGTCGTAACGATTGATTCTTAAATTACCGCGCAACCAGGACTGCAGCGGCTGCGCGCATCTCTTTCCGTGTGACAATGTTTGTTAATTTTTTCTCGTCATCTCGTGTCACTTATTCAACAATTAATCGATTAACGATGTTGCTCTTGGAGCAACGAGACTCATGTAGACACGATCTTGCTTCGCTAAGCAATACACTGGACAATTTTAATCACTCTACTGGCTTTGGGTTCTCCGTGTTCAAACAATTCGAATTTCAACATTGTGATCTTTATCCGCAATCTCACGTTACTTACAGACGCATTAAAAAAATACTTCTTTTTTCTAGTTTCTCTCTATTTCTTCGTGCATCTTTTTTTTCTTCCAAGACTATCTTGTCTCGATAGCGAGCGGAACTCTCGGATCTCGCAGTTCATCTCGAAACGCAATAAACGGCCATGTCATCAAACACAGTCCGAACTATCTCGAGTCTTTCGCTTTCCTTCATCTCTATTTTCATATAGAATACAAAACAGTTCCATGTCAACAACTTTCACAGGATGTAGCAAACCAGTCGATATATATGATATAATTATCTCGAAAAACAGAATACTTGTTAATTACACGTTTATTGACGGAATTTGCGCACTATCTGTGTGTGCGCACAACCTACCACAAATAAATACACTACATGTAATTTTCACTAATATTTTGTTTCTTCTGAAATGAATCACTAGCAATTACTTGACGTCATCGTATTTATTTTACATTAACACAAATAACATTTGCGTAAAAAGAAACATCTATGTGTGATTAACATTTTCCGCTGCTTGTGATCGTGCATGTGTGTTAAAATTCTCAGAAATGTAGTTTCATCTGACGTGTGTGATATATATGTATAAAAAAAAACATAAAGATGTTTTGTTCTCACAAAATTATTAATTAATTACAAAATTTATATATTTCCATAAATATAAATAACAAATCGAAACAGGTTTCAAAAGGTATAAACATTAACCATGATCGTCTTCTTCTGGTGCATAAAAACTCTCGATTAAGGAGGAACTTCGCGCAACGCAAATTATAAGTTATGAATAATTCAGAAAAAAAAAAGACATTACGAGAAACGACCTAAACATACTTAGCTCAGATTCTGAAGTCACACACGTCGAGCCTTGATCGATCGCGATTTTTTGTGCACCTCTCTTCTCGGGACGTTCAAGGAATTCGCAACGATTCACATTAATCGATAACCTGGATTATTATAACACAGCTTGTGCTGAATAACACGCGTAAATAAAAAGAAAAAAAACACTCGACAACGAGTTCGCGAAGGACATCGCGCTTTTGATCGATCGATCCTGGTCGTACAGAGACAAAATGTCTTTTTTGCAGGACGTGAATCCGGAGTCGGAGAATCGAGTGAACGAGATCGGCGCGGAATCGCAGAACAACGAAGTGCGAGTGCAATTTGCGGACGAGGTGTCGAACGACAATGCGCCGCAGGAGCTGACGCCATTGGACGAGGTTGAAGCGGACGAGGATGAGAACAGAAACAAGAGATTCCTTTTCGGTTTTGGCGGCGGTAGCGGAACCAGCGGGTCGGGCAACTTCCTCTTCGACCTTATCAGGGTGAGTCGCGTGTCGAGACACTTCTCTTTTTGATAGCGCTGCGTGAAAAATGGAGAAGAGACTCTTGAGACTCTCTCGTTTCGCGATTTAAATCGCGTGTTTGTTTCAAAGATAAAGAGTATAAAAATAAAAATGAAATGAAACTTCGCGTGTATAGATGCATCGATATAGCGCGCCGCGAAAGATCGAGAACGCTTGATATTCGAGTGACGGGGTAAGAGCAAGGGCGCCTACTTGAACAGACGCCAGTGAAAGTGAGCAACCGAATTGCATTTAGTCGCGCTATAGCTAGTTACTATTCCAAGGTTCCTGACCTAGGCACGACCGGACCTCGTGCCTCTGACGTTATCGTAGAATTCGCGATCTGATGTCCTTGATTTGCAGTCTGCGCGAGCTCGTCGCGTGCTCGCGGTAATAAATTATTATTGCGGAATGAAAAATTCGCAACGAGCCAAGCAATAAAGCAGATAACAAACGCCTGCATACCACACAAAAAAAATTCGCAATCTAATCAAAATTTACAATAATCCTATATACCTGTCTGAATTGAAAGAGTATTATTTCTTTTTTTTTTTTTTTTAGTATAAACATTTTTAAACGTCTCTCCGAAAAAAAATTTACTGCGACATACAAAACAATGATTTTTATTTTACTGCGCATACATTATGTTTTTTTTGAAAATAAATTGGTGACACATTTTAACACTAACAGCACAATATTCAGGTTTTTGTTCGTAAATCGACGGAACGGGTTTTTTTTTCGCGCTGACGCGACAGATGCAATCACGCGAAAATCGACTTGCCGTTTCCACCGGGCGCACAGCCGCCGTTATCCGCTTTCCTAACAAAAAAAAAGACACGATTACTTCGAGCGGCTCGAAGCGATTCCAGACCGGTCGGTCGCAGCGGCGCGACCCTTCACCGGATTGAGAAAACGAGAAACTCGACTACGTGACCGATACTCCGTTCTTATCGCGGGTATTCACTTGCCGGTTAATAAGCGGTTCTGGAAATTGTGCCACCAGAAGCGCGCGCCGCAGTCTTACATCACGACACGTAACATATAAATGATACTCGGGATAATTCCTTATGAGGAAGATGTGAGAAGTGAGATTAATTGTTACGGCAAGAGATTTTAATTAAAGTTGGTATTTATATCGCAGTATAAAAAAAAAAAAAAAGAGAAACAGAGAAACTTGTAATTACATGACAACAAACACGTTAATCAACCGTGACATCAGCGACATGTGACACGCGACTATTTTTCGAGAAGACAATAGATATTTAAATTTACAATAAACTGCATCAGTCAACATAAAAAAAAAAAATGACTATTCTTTAACTCAAGTGTTTACACAAGCAAAGTTCACAGAAGATAAAATCTGCAATCTCACTGATGACAATTATCGATGCTCGTTTATCGATATTGAACCGAGTTTTTTTGTCACACGATCTCTATTCATACATAGACACACGCGCGATTTATTAATTTTTCTCCATTATTCACAACAGCAAATAATCGATCAATGAGCAAAGACGTCAGCGACTACGATACTCCCGTCTCGATACTTTTTCGAAGGGTCCCACTTCGTTGCGATCTCGCAGATCTCTTTAACGAACCACTTTCCAGCCACATTGCAGAAGTTTTTCAGAAGCGCGGATGCAGGACACGCCGCGAAGATGCGGCGGGAACGATAACGATTGCTGTGATCGCGCGAAACACGTTGCAGATGGGAAAATGAGAGCGAAATGAGACCGCGCGAGATTCTTCCAGCGAGCGCAGGGAAGAGCCAAAGTAAACGAAACGTTCTCGTCTCTGTTTTCGTTTAGCAAGCGGCCGACGGGGCGGCAAGAGCGGCGGGCACGGTGTACCGCGTTGTGGCCGGTACGCAGAGCCTCGGGCTCGGGCTAAGCGCATCGCGCGACGTAGGCCCGGTGCCTCAGCAGGCCGCTCCTGCTGCCGCCAACCCTGCTGGCGGTACTGGCACCCCGACGTCCGGCGCATCCTCGACCGCCGCCCCAGGAGCCGGCATTCTACCATCGGTACGCCAAATCCTCTTCCGACATCGCCGACAAAGACACGGCGCTTCTACTTCCCGAACCCGATAAACATCGCGCGTTCGCGCGACACTTTCTTTCAGAGTTCGTCGATTGTTCGGGGATTGTAAGTATTTATATTGTTCTCCCCGAACAATGTGCCCTGAAAGTTGTGATCCAAGAAAATGATCATCTACATGCTGCGGCGCGACATTGTGCGTTCGCTTTTAAGTCGCGCGCAACGTGTGCGCCTGCCCACGTGTGACGAGCATCTTCTTGGATCTGTTAACGCGAACGAACGACGGTTGATGCTGCACGTAGTATAGTGTCAACCGTGAGTTTTTCGGGTTTGCCTCAGTAACTCTTTCTTTTTTTTCTCTTCCTATTTTTCTGTATCATTTCTAATACGCACTGTATACGCCTGTCAATGTCCACTTTCAATATCTCTTTCAACTCTCGTTGAATAAATTCTGTTCTGAGCATGCGTTACTTACTCTCATTTTCACAGCTGCATGAAAAGTGTTGATTTAGATATTTTGATGATTTTTCTCACATATATACGTTTCCTTTCAAAATAATGTTCCGTTTTACCACTGACTAACATTTCCACTGTTTTGCGCATTTTTCCCGCAATCGCGCGCCGCCACAAAATCAGTAGAACTTGCGCATTCACAACGCAAACGTAATCATACTCGCATTAAATTCGTTCTATTATTCTCTAGTGAAAATACCTCGTTTCACACAATTTCCTTTCGCAATTACAAAATCTCTCACTCACGTATATTGAATATCTCAGGCACTTCCCATCCGCATGCCGCACTTTGCACGCACATCTCACTCTTGGTTGCTCAAGTCACAAGACGTTCTTTTAAATCTTCCACTTACTTTCTACCAGTGACTTAATATCCCTTTCGACGATTTATATACTTGAACAGTTTTATCAACACACGCTCTTTTCCTGTTCTGACATCTTTCTTGTTTTTTCCTCACACCGTTTTCTCCGTCCTTTTGCCGATCTATCTAGCTGCGCATGAATCGCATATCAAGATCTCTAATCTATTGTGTATGTCTCTCATACATGTCTGAAAATAATACAACAGCGAATTCTAATCTGCCGTTTTCCTTTTTATAAGAAACTGTCTTTCTTATCCACTATGTGAGACTTCTTTTGCATTTCCGCACGTTTTATATATTTACATATACATATATATACACATATATATATGTATATATATTTATGTCTAATATCGCAATGAGGTCTTGGCATGTAATTTGTACAAATTGCGCATCCTTAACCCTTAATTGTATGTTGTCTCTACAAATTCTAAACCGTATATCGGAATATAATTATAGTTTATTAAAACAAAATAATAATAAACAAATTAATTTATATTTACATATTGTATTTAACTATAAATTTAACTTCTTAAAAAATATACACAAGCACACAAGAGTTTATAACTTATAAAATATTGTTTTTTATTTTTTAATATATTTTATATATTTTAAAAAGTTATATTTATATTTACAACAATATGTTATAAAATTTAATACTCGTATTATTTTTAGATTTTTATTGTCTCTGATAATTATTTTTTTTTCCAAGATATATTTACCAGATAATTTTGTCCGTTCACATCTCGTTTCCAAATTCCTTCTTGTTCCACCCGGCCAACGGTCCCGACGCAACGCTGACAACCACTGACTAAAAAGACTTATTTTATATGGCGTACTGACCGGCTAATGGACAGGCCGATTTTTTATTTCGAAATCTGATTCGGCCGCCATTTGATCAGTGCCGATTTTCTCGTTGTTGTGATCTTCGTACTCGTCCACTGCACCGTATATTTAGCGGCCGTAGTTGTATCTTGTTTCATTATATTTTGGACGCACCGGAGTAAACGCACGCAGATTAATCGGCAGATGAATCGGTTGCGTACAAAAAAAAATTCAAAAATAATATTTGTAAATTAAAAACAAAAAAGTTTAATCTCGAATAACTTGCATATTACATATAAAATCTTCAGAACCGATATGTCTGCCACAGATCTCGTAGTTAATGCAAATTTGTAATTGGTCCACGACGCGTGAACTCGATGCGCTTGCAGTAGCTGGAAAATTCGCGCGCGAACGTTATTTTTACTTTCACAACGTTGCGTTGCGAATCGTCAGATACGAAGCGTATCATCGAGTCCGTCATGGTTTTATAGTTCATTCCTTTTGTCATTATTGGGCACTTGGCGATTTCACCTTTTTATGATGCATACACGCAGGGTGTTCATATAGAAATCTCTAACTATCGCGGGTGTTTTACGCCTCGCGTGAGAGAATTTCCCTCGGGAGAAACCACGAATAAGTCTCCAAAGTCCGCTTCGCGGGCGGGAATAAGAAAACGGGGGTAATATGAACACCCTGCAGGCAGGCTCTCGAGTATATATTACGAGCCGCAGGAGCGCACGTAAGGATCGTAGCAGCAAGATCGATGGATCGTGTGCAATCGTAGCCGCAAGTAGGAATAAGGATGTGAGAGAGCACCGTAGTGTCGGGAGCGCTGGAGTTGGACGTGGAGCTGCAATCACATACACTGCAAATTATTATATCCCAAACAAAAGATAGATTGAATTAATTTCCCACATGTACTTGTACCGTCTGCTTTCGCCGCGCGCGCGTTCCGGAGTGCATTTCCGGAAAACGCGAAGATTCCAAAAACGGCGGGGCCGCCGTTCGCTTGCACGTCGATCTAACGCCGTTCGGTACCGTTTTCTAGCTCGTGACCGGAAGCTCCGGTGGTGCGGCGGGAAGCAACTCTTCGGGCACCGCGACTCCCGGAAGGTCGGATGGCACGCAGGAAGCTGTTCCCGGCCCGGTCACAAGGTTCTTCGTCATCGCCAACCGAGGAATCTCGAATCTCATCCAGGATCTCATACTCGTGAGTACAGACATCATTTTTTTATTGCGAGTTTCAATCTCTTGAGTTTGTTTCTTTTTTTGTTTGTTTGTTTTTTTTTTTAAGCAAATTTGTGCGAAGTCTAATTAACCTAATATTAGTTTTATTTTTTTAAGTTATTATTGATTAACAATTGTGCTACTTATGTAGCTCTTTTTTTTCTACGTGTCACATTCTGCAAAGAAAAATGTATATAGTTTCTAACGAATTTAATATGTAATTAATGATGATTGATTATCGATAATCACACCGCTGTTCGTAACGCAACAATATGGACACACACGAGTACTCAATAACTGGTTTTGAAAGACATTCGGAATAGAGTTTAATGTAAGGCCTCTCTTGATCTTTATGCCAGCGTGTCGTGATTATATATTTCGAGATATTAAATCGATAAGTTTCGTTCGAGATCCGCGCCGTTTAACGAAATTGAAACAACTGCGTCAAAAGTTGAAGCGCGATTAATTAACAGACACAGAGAGTGACTTTGAGAGGCGCTGTTTAAATTGTAATTACTATTACAAATATTGCGTGCAACGAACACCTGGATAGCTAAGTGATTTGTTTGAAAACTGAAAGAAATCGTCGTGCACGTGATCACGCAGATATGATGCGCATGAGTGAGCTTTCTAGCGTGTATTTAATTATTCATGTATTTACGATCTGTGTGGAGAAACGTCCGTTGTCGCGAGTGAGAAAAGATTTTTTTAAATTATAACACAAACTCGCGATCTCGCGCTACAAACCCAATAAGAAGCCGCGAAGTGTATAACGCAAGTTCATGAAAATTTAATAATATTTCCACGTGGCGCAATTTCGATTACGATTCTGCGGTGAGTAATCTAATCTGTAGTCACAGACGGCTGCGTTCGTCGATACGCGATAATTGCGGCACTGTTCGTCACAATTCGTTTTTTTAACGGATTTGCGAAGAGAAATTCGCGTCGTGATTTCTTGTTTAAAGTTGCGATATATATTAATTAAAATGGATGTAACGAGAAAGCGTCAAACAATTTTCGGTACACTTTAAAATGCAAATTTAACAGACAAAACAATAAAACAAAAACCATACGTTACCTCGAAGCAAGTAGGTCGAATGTGACTGGTAAATTAAATAAATGCAAGTGCCTTCGAGTCTCAACCGTTTCGAAAGACGTTTGTTTTGTTTTATAAGAAAAACACAAAGAAATAAAACATACAGCGACGGAAAAACGTGCAATAAAATTTCTCAAAATCTGTGGAATTAAAAAAAAAAAAACATCCGCGTTAAAATATTCATCAGCGCTCGAAACAGGCAATGGCATAATATCGCGTTACGAAGGTCGAGTTGCGGCGTAAGGCCGCGTTACATCGATTCGCAATCGTTGTTAATTAATACTTCAGAACGGTAATCGAGAGAAATTAAGCAGTGTTATGACCGGCCGACGCGCGAAGGATTTGCGTGTTCGGCAGCGCCGAAAGTCGGGCAAGCGTAGCGCCGCGACGCATCGCGTCGTTTCAGATATAAACCGGACGGATTACGCAAGCGCCACGTTGTCGGGATCGATGGAAAGCAAAAATGTGTTTCACGACTTTCTCTATGAAATAGCGCGTCTACTTGCCAGCTGCAACTTATGCAAGAACAGCTTCTGGCGAGACTGCCAGGGGCGACAACTGGCCGCGACGCGGCTATCGTCGAAATCGCGTTCGTTTGGGGTTTGCGGCTCACTTATAAAATAAAGATCTCAAAGAAATAAGCGGGAAGACGCAGAGAGAAAGAGAGAATCAAGCTATAAAAATAAATTCACGAGCTTTCACCTTTTTGTGATATTAATCGAATTGTAAATAAAAAAAAGTCAAAATAAAAACAGACACGAAAAAAATGAATATATGTATATCGGAATGTTTTCGAAATCACAAAAATATGTTTATAGCTTGTATAATTTACATATATTTCGTAAGTTGCAAATAAATATTCATCAACATGTTGCAAATTATATTTATTGTAACACGACAAACAAGGAAGAAGGTGAAAAAGAATTTATTCGCGATTTTCATACATCGTCAAACGTACTTTCACTTGGTGACTTAATCAATTTTAAGTTCGTAGAGCATGAAATCAGTAAGCTATACTTGACTGAATACATATTGTGCAGAACGCTATTTCATCTCGCGTATTATTCTTTAACCTTTGGACGGCGCGCTCGGAATGAATAATCTGCTCGATCTTAACGATCTTATCGAAGCTCGTGTGTAAGATTCGCGCGTGTTTCGCGATCACTACAATTCGATAAGTGGCTCCTGAACTTTTGATCTAAATCACACAGTCGTCGGCAAATAAATAGCCTCTGCTGTAATTTAATAATTGAAGCAGAATCGTTCTAATGACAGTCAAAGTGGATCAAGCCGTTATTAAAATACAACAGTCGGAACCCCAAAGCAACTTGCATCATGTGTATGTGTGCGATCACGCAAGAGGAGATTGTTTTTTTCTCATTTCTCCGTCGTGCAATCGGCTACGATTTTTTTTTTTTTTCAACCAATGACTTTTATGCTCGTAACACTCGGAATTGCCGCGCACGCCGCGGAAAATGATCCACCTTAGATCATCTGGTCGACGTAACCGCGACATTTTTTTTTCTCTTACTCGTTGCGTCCGCGCGATGAGGATTTTGTAATCAGTTTCAAAGCTAGATAACCGCAGTTATTGTTAGAGTATATTCTTCTGCATCAATAGATAGAAGCGTGGTGATGATAAATTAGATTTACCATACCAATAAAAAGACAAATTGTCGATGTGAGTGATAACTGCGCGCGTGCCGGGATTAGATTTTTTACATTTTGATTATCAAAACCAATTATTTGTGTAATTTAAAAGAGAAGAAGTATCGCTTAAAGTCTACATACTTATACATATATATCATTTCTCTTTAATTTAAACGTCAATTAACTCTGACGTTGTTTGTTCAAGACGAAAGTGAAACTATTTACCGAGTCTGCAATTAATTCGCGGAAAACCGTAATGGTCGCAAGCAACGATAAGACGCTATATTATTAACGTTTTTAACGAAACAGACGCTTGTTATTCAGATGAATTAATTCAAAGAAAGAGATTTAATCAGTTTTAGAATTTTCATAAAATCCTCGCTATATGGTGGTTTAGAGCTCGAGGTAATTAGTACACGCTTAGTAATTTACGCTTATGCAAAACTAACTAATGTAATTAAGAACAATTCGCATTAAAGAAGTTTTAAACTCTTGCAGAGCATAAAACCGCGTAAATGAATTTCTTGTTTTAACTTTCAACCTTAGAATTAAGACTGAATATGTTGTGCGAAATATCAAAAACTGATTTGAAAGAAAACACTTCAGATTTTCAGGTTTTTTCAAGTTTCAAATTTTGTTTCAAGAGATTAATACTAGTTTAAAATCTAAAATAAATAATTAAAATAAATAATAAGTTTATAAGTGTATTAATACTAGTTTAAAAATCGAAACTTCTATTTTTAGTCGGTATTTATAAAAATCGTTTTACGCGATACCGTCGTTTATAGTAAAAGTGCAAAGAAACGTGGTAAGTGTAGTAAACGCGTAAGTGTAGTATCTCACTTTGAATCTCTCTATAGCGTGCACACACGAGTTGTGTGAAGCTAAAATCATCGCCCTGGATCGTAATAACTGTATTATGTTCGCGAGAAACCGCGTGCAGCGTAATGTAAATTAGCTGATTTGAAAGCGATCGATCAACTGTGCAACAGGCAGGAAACCGATTGTTGAAAAGCGCGAAGAGAAAGAAAACGGAGCGGAGATTCTAGAACGAATTTTTATCGGCTCTGCCAATTTTTACTTTTTTTTTTTTTTTTTTTTCGTCTCGCAACGACCGTAAAATATAGTTTTATTATGCGCAATTCGCGGCGCGTTGACTCGCGCGAACGTGTACAAGAAGCATCCGTTTATAGTTCGAAAGTGTTCACGCTTCGTGGCGTCGCGCGGAATTCCTTGATCCGACGTGTTTAACTCATCCGCGCACCGTAATTTCGCGCGATTAAAAGAAGACACGCGAGCAGCGGAAAAAGCGCTTTTATACGTACGTTGTAGCACGGAACATGTAAACGTAGCGCCTGTCTAGAACGGTTCTCTTACGATTTGTCTCAAGCACGTTGTTGATTTCCCGTTGTTGATTTATTATATATAATTAAGAGTTCGAATTAGTGAGAATTTATATTTGAAATATTCGAGAGAAAGAAAAGACACGTTGAAATTGAAAATTAAGAAATGTTCAATAATTGACGAAGCAAAAGTTGTAAAAATATGTACTTTGTTTTGCAGCGCCTGGCGGCCACGAGTGAACGTCTTGTCAACTTCAAAGCGCGATTGATCACTTCCATCATCTAGGACCTCACTCGACGACCGAGATGAGGAAGCATATTAGAAGGAGACTCATCGGCCTTGGTACCGCAGGACACCATCGCCGAACCGCCTCTGCCAGAAGGAGCACGGGTACGACGTTGGCAACGGGATCGATCTTTCTTCTGACGTTGCCCCCTTGTCCCCGAGATCCTGAACTCAATTCCTTCGTCGATGGCCGTCGAGCTCTTCGTGAAAACAGCATCTAGATATTCGTCACCGAACGCGTTCTCTCAAACGATCGATGTTAACTCAATCCGTCCGACTCTATTCACTCCGTTCTCTTCACTTAACTTTTTTTCGTTTCTTTTTTTTTTTTGTTTTTTTGTTTTTTTTCTATCTTTCTTTCTCTTTTTTTCTCGCACTTTCACTCTTTTACTGTCCTATTTCTAATGTTAATTTTCTTTAAATTTCTGTTACTTATTTTTCTCCTTAATCGACTAAGATATAACGACATAGAGGGATTTTTGTACGCAGTAGGCGATCGTCGTTTTAAGACGATCGAATTAAATTTTTTGTTATTGCGTCGCTCGCGCCGCCATGGTACGATGGAAGCACATTGAGAGAAAGAGAAAGAGACGGTGAAACTGCAAAATTATTTTGAATTTGTGATACCGACACGCTCCTCCTCCGTTTGACAGTTCGAACGAAATGATTTATGCACCGACGACTATGCGGATCGAGTTTCTCTCGTCGCGTTCTCGCGTCGTCGAGAAACTCCTCCGTCCTTTGACATTAAAAAAAACCCGATTGCGAAATTCGCGATTAAAGTGAGAATAGAAAATCTATTTTTTATGTAAAAAAAAAAAAAAAACCATAAAAAGAAGATGTGTGCCGCTGAAGAAGAATTTATAGAATCACAAGTGTGCTTCTCTCGACTAATCGCGTGAACATTTAGATCAATCACCGTTGTGAGCAAACAAGAATAAACGAGACACTACAAACTTGTACATAGCCCCAAAATGCAATAGTGCCAGGCATTTATTGTTTTATGTAGCACTGCTTCTTTATATCCAATATATTTTTTTTTTTTTTTTTTTCATTTCTTTCCATCTTCCGTAAAAATAGCGGTGATGATTAAACTTCTAAACAATTTAGGGTATAATTAAATTCGCAGAATATTGTTAATGTTAGTTAAAAATAGACTTCGTTCTTCTCAAATGTGTGCTTCAGTTGGCATTGATTCCGTCACCGCGGAGAGTTATTAACGAGTTTTTTTTCTCGCTTCTTGGATTTTCTCGCGAGTGAGAAGATTCAACAAGCGACATAATTTGAACAAACACAAAGTCGTCAGCATGAAACACAATGTTTCTCTTCTCTAGACACCGAGCATACTATTTCTCTATGTAAAACGTCCCTGTTGTTTTGTAGTGAAAATAAATATTATTGTAATAAAAAGGAATTTTTATTTTTATATCATATTCTTGTATTTTCCACATCTTCCTTATCGTTATTGTGTCTGTTTTATAGTCGCAGTAAGAAATATAAATGCGAATGTGTGTTGTTATTCTTATTAAACTCTTATTAATTAATATTGTACGTTAGAATCGTTTTACAGTACAAAAATATAATTAGAAAAATATTACAAGAAAAATCAAATCAATTTCCAGACACTTGAGACAAGTTCTGTTCGAGTCGATGAATTTGGATAAACTGCATATATATTCACAAATCATCACAATTTCTCAATAATATAGTAAAATACGTATTCTCGAATTCTCTTCTAATTTTTAAACACGCGCGTTATTGCAATTCCATGAGATAAAGTACACTTATAATTAATTATTTATCTTACACGTATACATAGGCCTAGAACTATTGTAATTCCATTGTTGTTTTTCCTCCAAATCTCCCACAACACGAATCTTATTTTTTCATAAGATAATCATTATATCGCAAAGAACCTTATCACAAGTACAGGTTTGTATTCTATGCGCTTCACAGATTCTCGTTGATCCTTCCGTTATTTATTGCTCAATTGACGTGTGCAGTAAAGCATAGCTGTCAAAATATCATCGTTGATCTGGGACTCCGCTTTTCACGTTTCTTCAGTCGGTAGCTCGTGTTCTAAAACGCAGGAGTCCCAGCGACGTAGCTATGACGGCGAAACCAGATTCGGCATCTCTTCGTCCGTGATGCCCACGTAAACCGGATCGCCCAGGCGGACTGTTCCATTTGAACCTCGCAGTGCAAGATGAATACCCAGAATCGGGCTGTAGCTGCTTTTGGAACGGAGTTCCAAATCGTCAAACTGCCTATAACTGCGGGAAAAAAATTTTTTTATTTCAGTAGCAACACAGACACTAATAAAATTCTAGTTTTGTTGCCTTTTTTTATTTTATTGTATGTGTATTATTGCTATATATGTTTTATTTATACCTTCTCAAGGTCTTTAAAGGCTCCGTATTGGGATGTTTTATTCCAGTTTCCGGGTTTATCGTAGTGAACATGCACCTCGTACACGGCATAACATTTCTCATGATCACGTCGCCAATCTTCACCCAGTCCCACTTATCTTCTTCGTAAGGCGTAGCGCCCTTGACCACAAAGTTCGGACGAAATTGCAGCGGCGTGACTTCTTCCTCGAGTCGACTATTCAGTTCTGTTACCGAAGCTTCGTTGATGAGATTGTAGCTTGTCGCGTCCGGATAAGCTCCCTTACAGAATCGTAATTTCAACAGATTATCAAATAAGATATCGATATTGACATTAAAAATTTATTTAAATATTTCAAAAATATCATTTACTTTGTTTATTTTACTATTAATATAACTGATACATACAGTGTCATTCGATTCTAGTCGAAAGACTTTGTTCTTCTCTCTTATTTCTCTTGTCGGATGATCTACTGGATAATAGACTAATCGAAGACCGGTATCTTCTTGAAGAAGAAAGCGTGACAGCCATCGAGCTGGTTCTTCGCCGCAATCGCATGCCGGCACCGCTTGACCCCACACAGCAGTTTGAAAACTTTTTCCACGTAGTTGAGCAAGATCTATCGACACTGACATCATACCCGGAGCGTTGAATGTCAATATGGAACCAGAAATGCTGGGTATCACCTTCAACAGCAAAAAAATTACAGTAGTAGAGCTAATATACTACTATATATGTTTTAATAAATTTTATTTTAAAGTAATAAAATAAAACGTTGAGAGAAGGAGAATTATATTTTAAGAATTACATATTAATTATTTGTCTCAGGATTATACATATGAATCTTGATTCTTACCTGAACCATCTTAGGCATTTGTCTGGCTGTGACGAAATTTCCGTCAAGATCAATAATCATTAATGTGCGATCCCTGAGCCAGCCGGATCTCAAGCCTAACTTCGTGCAATCCATGGAATTCATGCGGATCGTGCCGAGTGATTTAACAGGAAACACAAATATATCGCTCAATTCACCGACTTTTCGCCATTTCGACGGTGGCTTAGGCTTTTGTTTCCTGGCCCACCACCACCAGAAAAAGAAAACCGCCGAGCCGGCGCCCACAACCAGAGCCGTGGCATATGCAAATCGTGTTCTGTCTAAAACAAAAAGACATAAACAAAAAATTAACACTGGTAATTTAAGGAATCATATTAAGAATTATATAAAGAAATCGATGTGAAAAGAACATCTAATATTTCTACGAGCGTCTTTCCTTATTGTTTCTAATAGGTTCTAAATTGCCTGAACTAGTTGATAGTCACATTGTGATAGTCGACCGTGACAAACGTCGACTATCAACGGGGATTTTTCCCCGTGTAGATCGCGATTTATCTTTCAGGTCACACGTAATGAACGTGATGAAACAGTTAAGTTGTACAGTGTTATTTATTTCTTTTTTGTGACACACAAATATAGTTCAATTAGTAGCCGCCAAGTAGCAACCGGTTTATAAGTTCCGGAAACTTTTTATAAAACAGTCAGTAAACGACGAAAGAGAAAAAAGAGAGAGAGAGGAGGTCATCTGGTCATTAACCGCGATGCAATGTATAACAGCTTTGAATTATTGCTAAGCTATAGTTGTCGTAAAGTTATTGGAAATAGATAGAGGCAATTTCAATTGCGAAATATTAAAATATATTTCTTAAACAACCGTAAAACATGTGCGATGTTACGTGACGGAAAATGGTTCAATTTTTATGAAGTTTAATTATGCGAGCTGCACGTTCGAGAAAAACGTGTCGTGCGTCAAGCGCAAAAAAATAGATTTATGTATATTTTTTGCGTTCGGTTTTGTTGGTGCATAATGACATGCACACGATATCACTGGATCGGCAACGCAACGCACTTAGACGCAACGATGCGTGGCGAGTACGCAGCGCAAAGTTCATAGGAAGATTTTGTTACTTCAAATATGTTTCCAATGTTTCTACTCTGTAACACCAGCTTCTGCTATGGAAAAAAAAATTGTTTTCAGTTGTGTGATGTAAATAACGGATAAGTTTCTCTTTGAAGAAACTCGTTAATTTTAGGTGTTAAGTAGCTTGTGCTAATTAGCGCCTAAAATTAACAATCCGCATTCACAAGTTACATAGACTTACCATTTCTCTTGCCGCGCTATGCTTTAGATAATATTGCCTAGAGTAATTTTGTGGAGTAATAGAATAATTTTTATGCGAGACATGAGATATACCGTAAATTTCACTCAAACTTTAGAATGTAACTTGCAAATGCTGATAAATCGTGGGTTTTTTTATACACTCGAGCGGAGTATTAAATCGATAAAACGACACAACGATTTTGCGGTGTAAATAGCGACGACTGGCGATTAAAACGTGCTGAGTAATGTTGACGCACTTTAAAGACAGACAGAAATGTTGCACGAGTTCTCTGTCGGCAAAGAGATGCATCTTTCAATCGTATCTTTAAAGCGTGTTTCCTGTTAATCGCTTAAAAAATTGAGAAAGATGTCATCATAACGGAACTATATGATGCGAAACGGACGACAACATCAGATGCGACCAATAAACGAGTAATTTGTTTAAATTGGAGCGCGCGGCAATTTGTCGCAATTTTTTCAAGTGAGTGCAAGCTCGAAATTGGGTCTGAATAAAAACAGCTCGTCATATTCAAATTGAGTTGTCATTAAGATCCTCGCGAGCTGACGTACGGCGCTTTCGCAATAAGCGAAATACTCTTCTATACACTAAGGTTTTTGATTGCGTAAATAATTGTCTAGCTGTAAATCGAACGGCAAACGTGCAACTTATTTTCGAATCCTCGGAGTAATAATAGTTTTGAAAGGGGGAATAGTTTCTGAAAGGGGAAAAATCTCTGTCTCTTTCTCTCGAACTATTATGGGGGACTACGCACTCTTCGCAGAATCAATACCGCCAGAAACAGACATTATTCGAACGTGAGGGGAACGCAGCTGTTCTTTTAATGCTCTTGAAAAGAGAAATGTGTCTTACTTTTTTTTTTTTTATAACGAATTTTTAAGAGATCAAAATGTACAAAAATTATTTTATCCGAAAGAAATTATGTATTATATTAAAAAATTGTGAATTTTATAAATATAATATCAAAAATACAGATATTGTGATCATTTTTGTTTATGCTAATTTTTTGTTCTAACAATCTAAAATGTATTTGATATTAATCGCTAAGAGAAAGATAATACAAAAGATGTATTATCTCATTTTTTGGTAATTTGTAACAGAAAATGGAGCATTTGTCAAATTATTCATTTATTTTGTTTTTTTAACAATATATTTAATGACGAAACAAAGATTGTGTGTGTAAAAAGTATAAAATTGAGAAAAAAATAATTGTTTATAAGAAATGTGCCGTGCGAAATATTGAAGATTCCGTGCAATCATTTCCCGAGTTAGAATGCTTTTCCACTCTTACGCCTTGCGTCTGTGGAATGTTAGGTTTACGCTCATATAATTTATTCACCACGGTATTTACGCATTAGCGAGGAAACATACACAGATAAATATCTATTTTTATTATAATGAAGAGATAACAGACACATATTCCAATTTATGAATATTTTATACATTCAAAAAGTAAACTGAACAAACGCGTGCATTACGTTAATCAATTTTAAGTCAAATGTAAAAGTTATGCAAAATTATGTTAAAAATTCGAAAAGTCGTTTAATTCTTTTACTCTCTGTTCTCTCTTTATTATAAACTTTAATTTGTTAACAAATCTTGAGTTATTTTAAGATCTTAAATTATTTTTTACATTATTATGTAACATGATAAGCTACTATAGATTTTAATTAAAACAATGTATCACATTGGGACTATGTTTAAGATGCGTTCTAGATAATGTCATATCATCTTATCATAAAAAGATACGTACAAAAAATTTTTATCGTATTATATAATTTCTGTTGTTTTTTTTATTATTCTTTTATTTTCTTTTTTTCAAATTTGTTGCAAGTTTAGTAACATTGCAGTGTTCGTATTTTTTCAAATATTTTCTATTAAATTTTTGCTTTCTTTTTTTCTTCAAATATGTATCTTATAGTTTGTGTCACTATCTATATTTTTTACATAAATTGTGTCGCCGTTTATCAGTCGCGCGCGCGTTGATATACGCCACATTTCTCTTTTGCGATTCTGTTAATTTCCAAGACGAAGAAATCAATAAACCAAGACGAATGTCCATAATGTTCTTACGTTATGTCGAAATCATTTGGACAAATATAAGTTATTGCTAATAATTATCACTGAATAATGCTGACATATATAGTTACCCATTCAGTCGAGGTTGAAGATGACGTAACAGACACCGACAGACGTGTGTGTTCGTGTGAGTGATCTCAGATGAAATCTGACCAAAGATTCTCTCAGAATCTTCGGACGACCGGCCAGAAAACTTCACCTTCTCGCAGTCTTCGTGGTACTGGTATCAACTTTTACGTGCACAGCAGAAGTCCTCCTCTTGTGACGAAGACACCGTTATCTTTTCGCGTTACGTTCTGCTGTCTCTTTTCATCATTGTAGCCAGACGAAGTCGCTGCCTCGCCGACATGAGGCACAAGCCATCACAATGTGGGAGAGCATCATATCCAGAACTGGAACGTAGCTTTCTACGAGTGTGTGTAGCACATGCGCCCGAGCTGGTCGGACACGTGAACCGTTTTCTGCTGGCTTTTAAGAGCCAAATGTGCGGTCAAATGTGAATGATTAATAATTTCTGATTATACAAAAGAATTCGCGCAGAGTTAAAAAAATGATGTAAGTGACGAACAATCTCTTTCCTTTCTTATATTGCCCTAATTGTACAAAGTAGATTTAGTATACTTTTTTTTACAAAATTTGCTACAAATATTAAAATATTAAAATATTACAAGTATTAAAATATTAAAGCAATGTGACATGTTAAAACTTTTGGATTTTGTTCATAAAACACTATATTTTTAATCTGACAGTAAAATCTCTGCAAAAACAAAATATTTAAAAAAATTTTATAGACGGTAGAGCAAAATCAATTTAAATTACATACATTTATTAAACAAAATATTTATTACAACTTACATAAACATAATTTCTATATTCTAATAAAAATATATAAAGAATAAATTGAAACTGAAACAAAAAACAATATATGTTATAGAAGTGGATAAAAAATTTAATGAAAAATTTATTTACTTGTCTGTGCAGTGCAAATATTTATGTCATGTTCTATTTTATTATATTAAATTTCGCGCCTTATTGTGTGCGCAAGTTCGAGATTTCGATTTTTCTGGGGACTTTCTCTACTTCACTGTGTACTCAGCCAACTGTCATTACTGTCATCCGTTATATTCATCAATGATACCACGGCAAGTGTTTTGCAGTCACGGGAGGTGTTTCGATGTATTTATCAAAGCTTCCGAGAAAAACCGATAAATTTAATTAATTGATTATTACACTAATATAAATGTAATTTTACTAGTAATCGTGTTGCATTATCAAAGACGTAAATAGTAGGTGAAGCTATTGTTTATTTGATCACGCACGGTTCGTATACGAGGTAGGTCGAGTATCAGATTATCAATGATCTATTTTTTGTCGAGCACGTCTTTGTCAGTTTTGCGTTCAATCAAAATTTCTATTGATTCAGACAAGTGTACTTTGATTCGTAATGTCAATTTAAAATGAAAGAGGTTAAGACCGTAAACGTGTGTATTGCAGCACGTACATGTTTGTGTCGAAATAGCTATTAAATGAGCTTTTAATTTTATCAGCTATTGTGCTACGCAGTATCTTTATCGAATACTTATTCTAGAATTGTGTCATACACTTGCTTACGGACTATTCATATGCTTGTTGTCTTCACTTGTGTTGAGAAACCCTATTGAGAATAGTGTATTATCATTTGCCGAACATTTGGACATTGAACAAAAAAAAATTAAATTTCTAATAATATTTTTTTGTTTGTACTTTGTTTTTACTTGTGTCCTTACCGTACATTTCTTGTCAATAATATTCAATTTGACGGTTTCTTGAAACGTTGTCTCCGTTCTTGCTTTTTAATTGAACTTTTTGATTAGTTTTTATTTTATAACTTTATGTTTGACCACAATGAAAATCATGTTTTTAACATGTTTTTCTTCTTTAATTGTGTAATTCTATCTTGGTGGTAATGCAGTGATTTGTTTGGTTTTTGTGACACATGTAAGTTTCTTGACTTTTATATTTTATTTTTAAGTAGATTTGCATACTGATATCCTTTTTTGTTAACTGTAGGTCATGTATTTATATTTTCTGAAGAGGATTCAATAAAGGAATCGAAACGTTAATCAATTTTTTTTTTTTTTGAATTACTTTTTTGCACACCGTCAGCAGTGTCTAAGGCTCATATTGGCCCTTTTAACGACTTATTTTTAATAATATTTTTTCAGGCAGAAAATATACAAAATCGTAATAAAACACTTAACTGTGTTGCAGTGATATATTTTTTATTACAGCTGTCAATATGCCAATTTTATACAGTGTGGTGGCTCGTGGAACAATTATACTAGCAAAGCATGCTGCGTGTGTCGGAAACTTCGAGGAAGTAACAGCAAAAATCCTGGCAAAGATACCACCAGACAATGACAAACTCACATACTCACAAGGGCCTTATCTGTTTCATTACATCTGCGAGGATCACATTATTTATATGTGTATTACCGACGATGTATGTATATAAAGTATACCAAGAGATAAACATTAAAGATGTAAAATCTTTAATGCCTGATGATTTTTTAAATTCTCAAAAACACAAATACATATGTGTATTTGTTTGTTTTTAATGTTCAGCGTAACTTACACTGAACTATTGACACCGAAGAGGATCTGACCTTACGATTAAAGTGTTTGTTAACATTTTTATTAAGCAGTTTATAATAATAAAAAATACGCAATCAGAATCGTCCTTTATGCCACCTTAAGCATTTGTATTTTTATTAAGAATGTGTAAATTCGATATGTGACACACTTTTATTTCAGGATTTTCAAAGGTCTAGGGCATTTTTATATCTCAATGAAATTAAAAGGCGATTCTTGGCTGTTTATGGACCAGGTGCTCAAACTGCCGTGGCATATGCCATGAACACAGAATTTGGTCGTGTTTTAGCCAACGAAATGGTAAAACTTTAAAAATTAAAAAAATCAGGATTGGCAAAAGTCCGGTTTTTTTTGGAAAAAGTCCATGCCAGTGGTAAAAACCGGTTTTTACCGGTATTTTCTGGAAAAAACCGGCAACAATTAATGTTTTCTAAACCGAAGTAAATATTTAATATTAATATTTAATATTTTAGAATGTTTTTTAAAATCTTTTTTTTTGAGAAAGCTAGAAATATAAATGTCAGAACGTCGTGGAAAGCATTATGTAAAAATGATGATTTTCCTGCAGAATTTATTAATTTTGTTATGCATCTACATAACTGTCCAGCGAGTTCGGCGTCAATAGAAAGATTATTTTCGAATATAAGTTTTATACAAAACAAAGTACGCAATAAATTAGGAGTTAAAATATCAAACAAACTAGTTTTCTGTTATAGAATGTTAAATACAAATGTTGAGTATAATTGCAAACAAGATATAGAGTGGTAAAAAGTTTTATAACTACATGTATTAATACTATAATATTAATATAATATAATATATATAATATAATATTAATAATATAAATTTTATAACTACATAATAAATACATGTATTAATCATTTGTATAATTTTTGCCAGTTTATGCCAGTTTAGGAATAAAGTCCAGGACGGTTAAAACCGGAATTTACCATGGTTTTTTCCACCTCCTGGTTTTTTCTTGCCAACCCTGAAAAAAATCGATTGAGACTAAAAAGAAGTCGATCGGTTTAGTCGTTACTGAAATATGAATATTTCATTTTTTCACAAATGTCACATTTACTCATTTTCGCGTAATAGAGGCACGGAGTGCTCGTATTGTTCGCGCGCGACTTTATTGTGCGTGAACTTGGCGCGAGGCTACTGTGCCTCTTGATTAACGAAGAATTAAGGCTCGTGTAGTTTAAAACTAACAACAAATTTTAACCGGTACATAAGAGCCGATATGCTAGATGTTTGTGCGAAATAAATATGTATATACATTTATTTAGTAGTTAATACACATAATTATCCAATTTGAAATTTCAATTCATGAATTCATACAGGATGCTGGATTTGCATTACGTATATGAGAAAAAATTTAAAACCCCTTCGAAATAATCCAATATTGATTAAAAATCTTAATATATTCTATAAAAAATATCTATAGCGTCTGTTATGTTCTTTTTTCTTCTCAGAAACATTACAGCGAATCCAAAGATCTTGATAGATTGTCCAAAGTTCATGGTGAATTAGACGAACTTAAGGACATCATGGTACAAAATATTGATAACATAGCCATGCGTGGGGAACGGCTAGAATTACTCATAAACAAAACGGAAAATTTGTCTGTTAATGTACGTACAATTACGCTCGTCCTTCAAACGGGGTCGATTATTTGTAATAAATATTTCAATTTTTCATTTTAGTCTGTCACGTTCAGGAAAACTAGCAGAAATTTAGCACGGTCTTTATTTTGGAAGAATGTTAAAATTTATGTTATTGTTGGTGCCATTTTGATCGTAAGTTCATTATTATTAGACTGTGTGTCCGTATATCGATCTTATCGCGATCTAACGTCATCCGATTTTTATCTACAGGCTGGAATTTACGTGATCGTCTCCATAGCATGTGGGGGTCTGGCTTGGCAAAAATGTGTTGGAAATTAATTCTCACGTATATTCGGAAAGTACGTAACGTTTGTTTTTAATAAACTTTAAAGATTTATCGTGTCGTATTGACTCACATCATTTAGCTCCTATAAAATGCTCATACATGGTGCTGTTCGATGTTTTTAGTATTCGCGCGATGTTTCATGTACATGTTTCGAACATGTTGTCATTTACGGTAATATCACCGATTGGAAAACGTTACGAACTTTCCAAAGAAACCAGTACAATATACTAACATTTATATACACATATACATATATACATACATAGTATATGATAAAATCCAAATGTCGAGTGATCGCGGATCATAGAGAGAGAAAAAGAGAGAGAGAAAGAGAGAAATGCAAAACCAAGTACGAGACTGATGAAGATCTTCGAGGTTACACAGGCATCCTTACATTGTTACAATTTAGTTTTTTATATAATGTGAGAACCAACATATAGGCTACGTTTATCAGTGATACTTACATTACGATCATTTTATAAGAAATGTAACATAGATATTTTCACTCTGTAGATTAAGATACTTGTACATCTCGATTTTAATTTTTTTTCACTAAACTACGCAGCACGTGTTCTATTTTGTCAAAAAGCAAAAATAAAAACTGTTTTATTGTTCACATCTGTAAATTTATTGTCTTTTGTCCTAAGTCATCTTTAATATCGTAAATTTGCAAAATCCAAATACTCAGTCACTTACGAATTAACTTTCATAAAATAGCAGTAGTTACTACATATAAGTAGTAGTATTTACTATATGTGGGTGTTTCGTTATTCATCGCTCAATAGCGATATATATTATTAATATCTTTCTTCGAACGCGCGCGCGCGTGAAAAAAAATTTATCTTAATAAATCATCATCTACGAGCTACTATAAAGCGCATGCGCGTATTCTCTTTTCCCAAGAGAGCAATGTACGAAATATATTTAAAAATTCATTCAAAGTTTAATAAGTTATTGAACTCTGTCAGTAAATTATGTACAATTTAAATATAAATTTATCTACAATTGTTTAAAAAACATTTTTTACACAAATATATCGAGGGAAAGTGTCATTCAATGTTTCTCTCGGTCCATTCTGTTGCTGCACGAGCGTGCGCCGAGATGCAACAATCGTCGTTCGGCGCAGCGGCGTGCGACGGGTGGCGGCGTCGCGGCGCCGCGCGGCGCGGGCGCTCCCGTCGCGACGCCCGGGCCATCACAGCAGCCCGGCGACCCTCGCAGAATGTCGATGCCTCGCGTAGCGCACCCTTCGGGAGGTGCTGAAGTGTCTCCGTCGTGCCTCATGTACGCGCGCCACGATTGATCGCGCTCCATACTCCGAGCTCGATTTTGGAAAACGTTTTTTTTCTCTCTCTCTCTCTCTCTTTTTTTCTTTCTTTCTCTTTCTCTCTGTTATACTCTCATGCTTTTACTCGCTTGATTTGCTCAACAAGTTTCACAACCCTTTTCCCGGAGCGTGTTAAAATAAAAGAGAAAGGAGATAATTCGACAAGACGCTACTAAAAAGAAAAAGAGAAATACCGGAAGTTGAGTCCGAATGGGGTGAAATGAAGTTAACGAGTTCGTGAGGAGTTCGCGGGAAAAAAGCGCGGCTCGCATATACGCACCTCGTGCGATGAGCCGCTTTTAGTAGGTACGCGTGTGCGTGTGCCGGAAACGCGTTGGTACGTGTGTTTACAACCTGTGGGTGGCGGCGGCAGCGGTAGCGGCGGCGTTAGGCACCGATTACGGGATATGGATTCGCTGTGGACCCGGGTGGAGGCGGAAGGCGGTAGATGACGGGTCCGCGGCCGAGCCCGGCGAGAAGAGGCGCCGAATGAAAGTGAAAACGAAGGACATTGCACGGTGCGTAGTACTACAATGTGAGAGGGAGGATGCGTCGCCCACGGGAAAACGACGACGTAGGATGCGGGAAGAAGACGCACGCCGGAAGGCGAACGATGTCTTGAATTCTTCCCGTGAGCGCATTTCCTTCTTTTTTTCTTCCGCAACTTTTTTTTTTCTTTTGATGAACAAAAAGACGCACGGAAGTGCACGGAATTCGGCGTTGGAGGGAAAATCTGATAGACTGACGCTTCTTTTTTTTTTTTTTTTTTTTTTTTTTTTTGACGTTGAATTTGATGTCGCACATCAAAATTGACAAGTACTATGGTGTGTATCGTTTCGAGGTGGATTATTATTTATTACATGAAGGGTTGAATTATGTATGTATGTATGATATTTTGCATGTGAAATTGTAGCACGGCGAGAGATATAAGATCGATCGAACGACACAGAAGCTATTCTCGAAATAGATGGCCGAAATTTGCAGAAATATCTTCGAGCCAATCTGGAAAATTGAATTTTATTGTCATAAAGATTTTTGAGATTATGTATAAAACATTTTCTTGACGTTCGGGAATACTTTAAATTAAAGAAACCGATTGAAAATAAAATGTACAAATTTATTAAAAAATTAATTTAAAAGTTTATTTATCTAGAGAAAAATTGATTTTATTTAGACAATTTTGTAATTTGCGATATAAAGAAATCGAAATAACTACGCCAGCTTTATAAATAGCATGCGAGCGCGTTATAGTTAAGTTCGCTATTTCTTTTTTTCTTTTTTTTTTTTTTTTTTTTTGCGTTTTGATGTGGCTCGATAGTTCTCGGTGTATCATTTGCCGGGCGTTTATTTTTCATCTCGTTGCGTGCATTATTGCGTGCATCTGGTGCAACACATACACAACGAGAGACCTGTAGTTTAGATAAAAACGTCAGAACGCGACATCGCCGGCGTAAAAAGGCAATGAACTGCTTCCGAGCATGAACGTGAAGTGGAAATACG
Organism: Pseudomyrmex gracilis; assembly: GCF_002006095.1. NCBI lineage: Eukaryota > Metazoa > Arthropoda > Insecta > Hymenoptera > Formicidae > Pseudomyrmex > Pseudomyrmex gracilis. Next base: position 2,878,711 of record NW_018020584.1, on the reverse strand, counting down.
CCGTGTGCCTTTCCCCGCACGCGACGGAAAATCGTTGCTACGGAATTCTGGGAAAACAACAACTGCACTAGTGTACCAGCGAGATACTACTACTATATTGGCACACACCGTTGGATATAGAATCTTCGTATCGATTCTCGCAATCCTTCCGCCTTGTTGCATCCGGTATTGTTATATCTAGTTGTTTTCTTATCGCATTCTGATTTCTTTAATATCTTATAAGTTATTGTTCTATAATGTCTTACTATCTTATAAATTATCTTACACCTACTGTTTGATGTTTGACATAAATTTTTTTGACTATGTCTAGTTTATTCAGAAATTATTATTACCAACACTGTTTAACGTTGAGAGTTTTTGTCAGAAATTTTTATTTTTGTTACATTTAGTAACAAAATTTAAGAGTAAGTAATTAAGAATTATTTTTATCTTGTGAATCGCAAATCGATTATACTCCAATAATATAAAACAAAACGCGATTCGTGCGATCGATATTATTCTGTATGCTACGTTTGCAGCCGCAAAATTTATTTGTGTTGTCTGCGGCCGATACGAAACGTGGCGGACTGACCCTGCGTTGCTTCTGCTGTTGCCTAGTGTTTCCCTAATGTGCGCGGGGAGTCATTTTGATGGAGAAATATTCGATGCCACGTATAGGAGCCATAAAACGTTCGAGAAACGGGAGGGTCCGTCGTGGAACGGCGTTAGGGACGAGCCCGAGCGGGAAGAATGTTCATTGACGTTCAAGCCCCCCCCGTGTCCTGGCAAGGAAGCGTTTTACTGCCTACGCACTGGATCACTTATACGACGACAAATGTTCTCTGAAGGTACGAGGGCCATTGGCTTCTTCTGCTGCGAGTAGGTTATCGAACTTACTGCGAAATATATGCGATAGATACTTTTTTTTTTTTACTTTTATTTGTAATGTTTTTCTCGTTAGCGCATGTACGACTAGTACAAATGTATTGCGCGGGGTAATTCAATCGGCATTTTCCCTTTAATTTTGTCCCCGCCCGAACGCAAAACGGTTACTTACGTTGGTATTAATATTGTATGGTGAAGTAGCTCAAGTTTCGAAGGCTGTAATCGCCGGAGGCTTTGCGCAAGTAATTATGCATTCCGCGCGCGCATAAAGCACCGTCTCACTTGGAGTATCTTGTTACGACTGCTAACGTCAGCCCCGCGTAGCGAACTTGCCGCTAAGTCTTAGAAACAACACGACTAAGTGCATAAGTCTCCGTCTTATAAGATAAACTACAACTTCCGTACATAGCAATGTATCGCATTCTTCTGAACGCATTTTTAAGCAAAATTCTCTTATATATGAATAAAATCGTTTGATTGACATTTTTGATCGCTTTTTGCGAGAATAAAATATTCCTTCTGTACGTCCTTTCTTCTATGATTCCGCGATCGGTGATGAATTATTAAATATATATAATGGAACATTGATTTATGTTTTGTAATTCCGATTGAAATTATCACTGCGCTCTGCAAAGCAGTCAGATAATTAGCTCGAGAAGAAAGTCAGATTCAATTTCCTTACCTTGCGTAATTAGTTTCGATCTTGACGAAGTACGCCCCCGTGCCGTCTCGTCACCTTACGTAATTAAGAGCATCGAAGCCCGTTTCCGAGAAACTACCCGCAAACGGATAAGGTTTCTTACGTAAAGCACGTGATAAATGTCGCTAAAAATTTCGGAAAATAATACATTGATATAAAAAAAGATAAAATTATTATTTTTTTTGTTTCGATTTTGCGTTACATGGTAGATTTACGTCTTATATATTTACAGGTGACACTTATTGGTGGTAATTGTTTTAAAGCAAAGTAAAGAAGCGTCGTAATGATATTATCGCGTGTTTAGAGGGTGAAAAAACCACCCTGAGAAGCAGTTCTCGGCGACCACCCTAGATCGCTCGGCGACTAATAAGCGAGATAAGCGTCGAAATAAAAATCACAGCTTCCCGACGCGTGCTCACGCAATCGTGTATCTCGCGAAGGGATGGGCAAAGAAGTACCTTTGATATCTGGGGATACGAAAAGTTTGTAGTTAAAAAAGAGGGTTGCGCGGCACGCTCGTCGGCTCTTTTCACCGGAATATTTTCGCATCGCGCGGTCGAGAGCCATCTCTGTCGTCTCTTCTTCGCGCGAACGACAGATAGAAGAGGAGACAGTGGCGTTGAGGCGATCTGTCTTTCAAGAGCCGATTCTTTCAGGCTGCAAACCCGGCGGATTGTGTGCGCAAGGGTCCACCCTCTTTAGAATTTCTCGTCCGTAGAGAAGATCGTCGAAGACAAAGGGGGTTGGCGCGCGAGAGGGGGCGAACGAAACGAGGAGAGGCGCGAGGGAGAATCGGGAGTCTCTCTCTCTCTCACTCTCTCTTCGGAAGAGAGGTGTGGTTGAAACCGAGGGTTGAAAAAGCGAGAAGGAGATAAGAAGATAAGGAAGATGGGAGAGTGTTCACCGGATCTCAGCCTTCGGCTACGCGAGGGCAGCTCCGACTCCAGGGACTCCTTCTACATGGACTTTGCTCAGGTAGGACGAGGGGAAAAACGAGGTGTGCCACACACGTACCTTGCAGATTAAAAATCATCTGTCTTGAGCAACCGAGGGTAATTACTCGGAAAGATTTCGGGCGGCAAGGCGAGAATTATGAAGGTCTCTGATTCTAAATTGTCGTTTTCTCCGTGAATTATTACAAAAAAGACACAAAAATTACAAACAAAACTTTTTTATTTTTCATCATTTTTAAATTCTGAAAATTTATGAAAATTACATATATAATACGAAAACGAGTGGAAAATAAAATTTTTTATGATTAACCCTTTGTTGATTAACGCAGAGAAACGGGAGAGAGATAATTTTTGGGACACGAATGCCAGATCCCGATAAATTTCAATTAAATTATCCTCGGGATATTCTCGGCTCCGAATTTGACCCCTCTGAAATCGGATTAAAGTGTGAAGTGACGTGCCGAGCTGAATTGCCACAATAGAGTTTATACATCCCAAAAGATAAATTCAATATACTCATATATATGTTACGTTCTTCACGATCTCTCATTTGGAACAAAATATATAAACTAGCTGTTAAGTTTCGCTTATAATATTCTAAGATATAATTTAAATAACGAGTTTTGGACGAAGAATAAAAAACCCATTAGGTTAATAGATCGACTCTAAGTAATTCACGCGTAATAAACAAAACCGAGCGATTCATATGATAAATAGATAGCCTTATCGATTCTTTTGAAAAGATGTAAGTCAATAGCACCCAGATGTAGTCAGAGACACCCTGAGAAATGTCTGAGATGAATAGCGAGTCACACGTTCGAAGTTTGAGGAAGTTTTTTCTTCCGAAAGAAAAGTCGAAGCTACGATTAAAAAAGACAATAGCTGCGAACGCAGATCTAGACGAGATAAGACGATATCAAAACTCTTGAACGATAAACAAGGCAATGTAGCAATCGTCAAGAGCAATCGCTTTTGCTAATTCGAATTCGCGAATGAGTGATTGGAATTTTAGCAGAATAAGAAGAGAGTTGACATCCGATTTTGATTGGAGAAATCAAAAAAGATTTGACGTCCTTAGATCATTAGATAGACTAAACGTTGAATCTCAGACTCGATCAGCGTCGCAATCGATACTTCGGTCTTCGTCAGTCGGTTAGTTTACAATTCTTGATTTTTGTTAGTTCTCAGCTCTCTTTAAATCGAAGCTTCGACTTTTGTGTGTAACCAAAAAGCGACATTATGACCGAGACCGATCAAGCAAATGTAAGGCAAAAAAATTACGATAATTTATAAAAAAAAAAAGAAAAAACGATAAAAATTGCGTATTTTGTTCCATTAGAGAGACCTGCGCTTCTATTTACTTCAATCATGTGTCATACCACACACCTGGTTTATTTAATCGCCTTTGATTTACAAAATGCATTTTTACACTGCTCTAATTTTTTCGTATTTATACCTGCCCCAGTTACTTCTAAAAATATTGGTATTATTGTTTTTTGTTTAAAAAAAATAAAATGTGCAAACAAATCTAATTATTATTCTGTGGGAAAAAACGACATTACGTAAAAACCAATATGTCAGCTACAGTAACGTATTTCCCGATCTTATCCCGCAGGGTATCGATTCCGATATCGAGGAAGTGACGCGACCAGGCGACAATAATTCCGATCCCATGCTGGAAAACCACTTGGAGGAGAACGGGAACGAGCTGCTGCCGCCGATCGAGGACATTACAACGATCCCCGAAGAGGCCTCGGAAGAATTAAGAGAGGAGGAGGAGGCGGCCGCGTTGGAAGCTGCGTTGCGAACGCCAGACGGTGGCACTATTAGCACGGAAATCGAGAAACCGTCGGCCGCGACGCTCACGCAGGAGTAAGTACAGAAAGTACCCTTTTCTTTGGCTCCCTATAAAACGTGTACCACTCGAGACGTGGTACTCCGCTACGTTTTTTCTCGTTGCTAATTTTCGCGATCGTCAACAATCCACGCGCGACGCGTACACTTTGCGTAGACCACTTGACTTGCGCGAATAGACAGAAATATATAAACAAAAAATAAGTGCCCTCAGAATATAAGCAGCTTGGCAGCAAAAAAAAATAATTTGTGTAATTTATTTTTAAAATCCAAAAAAAGCGAAGAACGGTCTCATAGCATCATGTTTTCTTGCGTCGTGCAGAAACGAAAGAAGAGACAAGTCTCCGTCGATTCCACCCGCTTTGTATCGATTGTTGCCGCTTTGTATGCACCACCGCAACGTAAATTACAGCCTCCCCTAAAGAGCCCACGTTTCTCCACGTCTCTTCATTGAAGTGACCAGCGCCGGCGGTCCCGGCGGGCAGCATTAATCACCGTCTGCGATTAACGCGCATTTCCCTCGGTTCCCGGCATATACGACCCTGCACCTCGTATACCTCGCCGGCAATTAAACTTGATCGTGAAAAATGCCTCCGCGATTTCGTAACATCACATTTCTACCGCCCGATTTCCATCGCGCGCCATCGATTTCACGACTCCGCTTCCCCCGTCGTCGGAGAAAACTTTCGACACAATTTCCGCCGAACAGACCGCGGCTGTCTTGAGACATTCAATTTGCGAACATGACTTCGGGCGATTACAACAACGTTGTGTGATCAACCGAGTGTAGAAGAGATTCCTTTTAACGATATTATGTTACAAACAAGGGTTTTCACAATAAAAAAATTTTTTACCGCGTTATTATTTGTTTTTATTTATATATAATGTTAAATACAAATAGCTGTGTGTGTGTTATCTGTCTATGTTTAATTTTAACATTCCTGCAAGTATGAGAACCATGCGGTTTCTCTCTCCGACAGATTTGACGTACAACATAATATACGGCGGTGCGTTCACGAGCTGCCGTTCATCGTTGTTCACTGTGGTATCTCAAATGTAACAATTTGCCGAGACGAAATACCAAATCTCCCTCCAAATTCCAGCGAACAAGCGCGTCTGGTTTGCGCGCGAATTCGGTCCATTCGCGGAACTCGATTACTTCCGCCGGATATCGAACGTGAATTCACGTGCACGAGTCCGACCATCGGCGTCAGAGTTAATATTGACCTGTCACTCGGTTATAGCTTACGCTCGATCTCCGTTCGTGTCTTCCCTCTCGCTTCTGACTCGACCTTCGAGAGGCCTCCTAACCCTCTCCCACTAAGTCTCCTGTTCGTGCCACCCACTCCCTTCGCGAGCCCTTCTCTTCAATCTATCAGGAAAGCAGCTTATTCCGTCGATTTACATGCAGATTTAATCAATATATAGACACATACCCTCCTCCTCTCCCTCTCGACGACGACGACGTCGAGAATTTCGAAGGAGGAAAAAGTTTAATACAACGCGCGTCTCGTCTAAAATAAATGTTTGAGAAAATGTAATAGCACAGCTTGCACGTGTTAATGAAAATGATGCGTTTAATTAAAAACAATGGAAGATTAATGCAAATGATTCGAAACGGTCGGGAAACATGAAAGATAACGTGAATAATGTCGGAAGAGAAAAACGTTGCTCGTGCGGAAACGCGTCCGATACGCTTCACACCGAAGGGGGATAAAAAAATTTTCCAGTTCCATATCAGAGGCGTCGCCCGAACGGAAAATTTATATTCCACAATTATCCAACGCGCGCGCGAAGGAACTTTTCTCTCTTTCTCGTCGAATTCGTCGCCTTGATGGGAAAGTGGTAGACACGGGTGAAATACGGGAGAATGCCGTCAGATATTTTCCAGTGAATGTACGAGGGCCGCCCCCGATCTTGGGTTGCGAAATAAAAGTCGAAACGTGTGAATACTCGAATAAAACACTTCTGTATATTGTCAACACAACGCGTTCATCTTTCACGAAATAATTAAAAGAAAACTGTACAATTTTCAACTTTAGTTTTTTTATACTTTATATATTTTCTTTGGCTTTTTTTCATTTTAATCTAAAATTATCTTCCCTTCAATTATGTTATAAATTGTTGAAGAGTCAACAATCGCGTGGAGCGATTGATAAGTATCCGAAACGACGCACAGATAGCGACAGTAGTATCGCACACTGTCGTGATTGACAAGTTTCATTCATCAGAAGAACAAATGTTAAATGCTGTTTGTGTGACAGCTCGTCAAAATATAATACTGTTTGCTTCATTGTTGCTTGACAATTTCTTTCCACCGTGCAATTTTTTTACAAATTCGGAAATAAATAGGAATGGCATCGCATATATCTGGCAGCAATTTGAAACTCGTAAAATGTGGCTATTGCAGTTGAAGCGAGTTGATCAAAAATTACTGACAGCGCCTTGACGAGCGTCTTGACTTCGAGGAGCTGTCACAACAACACTACACGCGATAACGAGTCAGCGTTTGATACTTGTTCTTCGTCTTGAAGTATGAAACTTGTCAACGATGACAGCAATGTGACATCATCGTCGCTACTTATGCATTGTTTCGGGTGCTTATCAATCGCTCCTCGTGTATTATCAAGAGGCACGGTAGTGCCTCGCGCCAAGTTCACGCGCAACGAAGTTGCGTCGAACTGTGCGAGGCACACTGTGCCTCTTATACGCGAAAATCATGCATTTTAATGGAGGGGAGATTTTAAATCAGCTA
>NW_018020584.1:2864810-2866990 GCF_002006095.1 Pseudomyrmex gracilis | reverse complement strand
GAAAAGGTAAGTTTTTAGAGTATCACACACTTTATATTTTGTTCCTTAAAGTATCACACACTTTATATTTTAAGTTTTATTTAGTTTCTCTAAAAAAAAATATAAACATTTGTAGTTTTTATACATTATTATATTATAGTAAACTGAAAACTTTAATATACATATTTAAAATACAGTATTTTATATATAACACACTCGTAAATCTTTTCCTAGAGAAATCTAGTACGTGATTGTGTGTGATTCGCGTTTTGTTCGTATCCTCCTGTTGATCTCCGTTCCTGGCACGCGAGCCCTTTCCCTTTCGATTATTTTCCAAATCCTCGTCACGTAACCGAAACAAAGCGATCAGCTGGCGCGGCTGGCGATGTAACGGCTTGTTACGCCGTTGCAAATTTGATATACCGCTAACGAGCTCGCTGTCAAACGATCGCGTATCCAGGCAGGGACAGAGAAAGAGAGANAAAGAGAGACAGACGACACGCAAACGAGAAGGATCGATAGACACACGATGGTCAGGGAGCCGGTCTGCTCCGGTTAGGGCCTCAGTTTGTGATGCGGGGTCCGTGAGTGCCGTGTCACGAGCCGGAGGGCCGTGATTGTGTCATCCGTTGGTGAGGGCCGTTCATGAGGGCCAACGTTCCGCCGAGACGATCGAGAAAAGCGTTATTCAGGGTCACGGGTATGCTTATCAAGGAGACGTCCCTCAGGTATCACACGACTTCGCTGCGCTGTATTCGATATTGGCTGCGCGTGAGAGTAGTCAAAGTGCTTTTCTCCGATATTTTTTACCCACATACACACACACGCGCAATACCGTGTCAACCCTTAATCATTTAATAATATAAATTAGAAATTAAATATTGCAATTTTACACAAATAATCGGTAGTAGCATTTTTATCGTACGCCGCAAATGTTGTCGCCCGCAACACGGCCGCGCCGCGTGAATAAAACAAATCGGAAGCAGGGAGGGAAGTGATGTTAAAAGATGTGCGAGGGGTATGAGGTGTGACGGACGGCGAAATGACAAGCGATACGATCGATGTTCTTCGCTGACAGGCATCTCGGAAGCGTAATTCCCGTCGTTCATAATATGCGGAAAGTGATGGAAAAGAGAAAGGCCAGCGAGCTGGAATTTCTGATGCGCGAAGTTCAAAGGCACTCTTCTCGCGCGCGCGTAGGGGGTTCCCGTGAGTTCCTGAATAAGAGATGTACTTTGACAATGGCTGCGTGACAATTGAATTCAACCTGAAATGCCACCGACGCGCGACGACAACGACGAGGACGACGTCTTTGCGAAGAATTTTCACGGAAAAATCGCGAGAAGTGTCCGGATCATACGCACGACAATGTGTGAAAAATTGTGAGGAAAATTGTTCGCCTTCGTGAGGAATATCTGCAAGGCATGTGCATACGTTTGATGGAAATGCAAACGCGCGAGATGTAAATTCTCGACAAATAAAACGCGTTCGCGGAGACGAATTTTTGTCGACAATGACAATTCGTCTCATCGACTTTTTTTTGCTTCCGGAAACGAACGAGATGTATAATTAATTGAATGAGAAACGCGAGATCACGAATAATTGATATAGTCCCTTTCGCAAATCGCGGATATCTCGAGAACCAGAAAAGATAGCTTGAAACTAATTTTGCAGGTATTTTCAATCGGCTACTCTGCGATTTATGGTAAAGAGTGAAAGTTAACAAATTGAATATTTCAAGAATGGTACAAGGTAGAGCAAAATAGTTTTCNGATCTCGTTTTGTATTAGTTAGATGCAAAATACCACGTAATAAAAGTTTAATAATTTTTATTATTTAAACATTCGATTGTTAAAAACAAAACCTAGAATGTTCAAATCGGGCTGGTATTTTGCAGTTTGGTGTGCTGAGAATTATAGCGTAAATCGTTTTTCTCTATCTCCTTTAGTTTGTTAGTTATTAATTTTGCAACTAACTGTGATGCTATGTGGTTGCGACTTAAGGGTGATAACTTGTTGACGTTGGCGTAAGGGTTACGATGNTAATTCATAAGTAATGGTAACTTGCTCGGAACAGTGGTTTTTTGATGATGTTAGTTACAACAAAATGGTGGTACTGGTAACTTTAGTCCCGAACTTCGACTCCCAAAGCACTGATTTTAACGTAGGTGATTTACCGATGGTGGAAGATCTGGATAGTTT
>NW_018020584.1:2820280-2860460 GCF_002006095.1 Pseudomyrmex gracilis | reverse complement strand
TTCAGTCGTTATTGAAAAATAGCTGATTTAAAATCTCCCCTCCATTAAAATGCATGATTTTCGCGTATAAGAGGCACAGTGTGCCTCGCACAGTTCGACGCAACTTCGTTGCGCGTGAACTTGGCGCGAGGCACTACCGTGCCTCTTGATTAAATAATTTTTCTTAACACAACAAAGCGACAATTGATTCAAGTGCGGAACGCGCAGAATTTCGCGCGTTCTTTGAGCGAATTAAAAATGCAAAGAGAAGGTCAACACGTCACGTCCAAGTCCGCTGAAACAAATTTTTAATAATATAATAAATATTTACACACATATTTTTCTGTCTCCTGGCTCGAAAAAAAAATCGAGAAAAGAGGAAAAACGTATGAGGAGACGTGTTGAGGCTTTTGAGGGACGTCGAAGGGACGATAGAGCAGATCTTCGCCGAAGGGTAGGCAATGCGCCAGGTCCTCAAGCTGCGTACACCCTTCGTCCTTCGCAACGAGGGACGGTACTCGACCACTGAATCAACCTCTCAGTGCCTTCTCGTCTCTTCCGTCTTCCCTCGACCAACGACACCCTCTCTCGCTCCAACGCTCCACAACGCTACGTGATTATTTCAAAAAGCTCGTAAGCACGAGATGAGCTTCCACCCTCTCGTCGTCACCGCCCTCATGTCGCGCCAAAGTTACGTTCCGGCGAAACATTTTTACGCCGCCTGCGTACGTCTCGCGCAAAGGAACCCGAGTTCCTTTTTTTATCCACCTTTTCCTTACCTCTTTCGGCCCGCGGCGTCGGGGTAGGTTAGTCGTCATATGACGGATCGTTTATCTCCTTAAACATGCGGAACATTGCTGAATTCCGTGAAGCGTCGGAGCGCGCAATCTTTACGACGATAGAGAAAGGGAGCGCGCGCGTAGACGTTTTTTTTCTTTTTTCTAAACCGTCTTGATTAAAATCGAGCAAAATTTATGGTCGAGATAGGAATTTTAAAAGTGAAATGCAACCTTCAAGAAAAGAGAAGAAAGATAATAAGATGAATGATGTGATGATAAGGAAAATAATATTCTCACAACATCAATATTCCCGCGTTTTTCTCATTCAGAAATTTAATTTTGTTTACGTGTATAGTTTTTTTGTTGCAATCTATTCGTAAAATAAAAAACAAAAAAAAATCCACGCGCGTGCAACGAGCGAGAAAAGGACGTTTCATCGAGTGTCAGGTTAAATAGATCAGTCACGACTATTATCGGATAAACGACCTGTGTTAGAAAGTCAACGCTACGTCATTTAATGACACTCACAAAGCCATCAGCACTAGTCGGTCTCTTCCTGCAGCCAGTGTCAATGTAATGTGTCAAACATTATTGTACCACGTTGACCTTAAATCAGCCGGGCATGTGGGTTCATATAAAAATCGCGCACGAGGTGTCTGCACACAAATAATTTGTCTTTTCCGTTTTTTTTTTTTTTTTTTTAATACAGCTATCTGTAAATTTTTTTAATTGGAGCAACGTCAAACAAGCCAGTTTGCGGTCACCAAACATGACGGTGACCAAAAGAACCGAATGATAATAATATGCAAACATGCGAGCAAAATAAAGAGTAATTAAGAGCGTATACTAAAAGCAATTGCGTTGCAATTGAATCCGTCATTAGTAGAGAAAGTAATTCAGACAGCTTCTGACACATCTCAAGAGCGTATTATATTATATCACTTAATTAAAACCACTTACGAGAAGAAGGCGTGGTCTCGCAATTCTTAATGACGTTACGTAAAAAACAAAACAAAAAAATCAGATAAAAAGAGCGTTTCCAATCAGCACGTGTATGTTGGAGAAGGCAAATATATTTATTCTCATTTAAGTAATTAAAAGTCACGTAAGTTAAGCATCGAATACACATGTATCACAAAAAATTTCGAAAAAAATCGGATATTAACGGAATACACACTCTGTGCAGTTGGCCTGGACTGCCGGTCGCGTTACCGTCACCAGCTTCGCCATCCGCGGTAATCGTCTCGCCGGAAACACTGTCTAGACACAGCAGCAGCTCACCCTCTCGCGTTCACCGGCCACCCCAGTTCGCGTTGGCCCTGCCATGCTCCTCGCAACCGATTCCGGCGGTCTGCTACCCGGCGCCGACCTTTCTCGAGGTCACCGACGAGCGGAAGTGGAAGAACCTTGGATGGTGAGTGGCGAAGCGAATCATTTTACCATAATATCGAGGTCGATGTACTTCTTATCAAAGTAGCCCCTCTCGGATATTCTGTTGACATTTTGACGCACCCGAGTGCGTGAATTGATTTTCCACGGTAATTAGACACAACATTTAGATTTATTAATTTTCAAACGAGAAGCTTAATTATTTGTTTGTACAACAGAGAAGGTTGCGCTGTGTAATGGATTTCCCGGTAGCGCGGAGCTCGGTTGTCATTAATATTAATTGGATTATTAAAATCCAGACATTTGCGCACAGATTATTAATAACGCTCCGCCGAAATATTATTCAATAACATATGATTTCACGAGGCAACGGAGTGACTTTAGCAAAAATGTTATATTTATTCAGAAAACGCATTAATTTGGACCAATGATTTATAATGCAGGTGGATCGTTGCGGACAAAATTTTTCGCCGAAAAAGTCGTCGAAGGTAGAGTTTCTCTTCTCTCGTTCGAGTTCGTTCTACGACGGACGTTTCGCGAATATTCGTCATTCGAAAATTTGCTCTTGTTTTAGACAGTGTATATATATATACACACGCGTAGGGGGAATGCCGGTCGCCACGGAAATTTCACGTGATCCTCCAGGTTATCCTGCCCGACGACGTCTGCATCGCAATTACCGGTACTTTATGAATCAAATACACGCGTACAGGCGACCACGCGATTACTCGTAATTGAGCCAATTCTTACGGGGGTGGATGTATTTGCGGCCAATGGTACCTCCGCTGTAATGTTACACGATGATAGGCATCGAGCTGACGATTCATCGTACGTATCGCGCGCTCTCTGCCCTCAATCTCCCATTTTCAATGATTTCTCCGAAAAGACACATCCTCGTAGCTGGCAGGTCATGGCCAAGAAGAAAATAACAATAATTTTATCAGGTGTTTTGTCACGACAGAAATAATTGATCACATACAAGAAGATTTGAAGAAGAGAATGAGAATATTTTTCACGGCAATTAATTAAAACTGGATTTATACGGACGCGGCAATGATTAATTATCCAACGAGAGACGATACTCGCGGGTTTTAAAATCCCTTCTTGATAAAATCTCGACGTGGATACAAACGGCCGGATTTATTTATATAGAATTTCTCGTCAATTCGTTCCGAATGGTGATCCGTTTGATAGACGGCGAAGTAGCGACAGAAGAGAAACGCGATTCCTTCGAGCCGGAGATGGATCTATTTCCTCGAGCGAGGATTTAATCCTCGCGCGCGACGCGAATCCGCATTTCGTTCAGTTTCAATTTCCGTTTTTACTGCAGTGACGCCCTGGCAACCACCTTGAGCGCGTTGTACGGAAAACTTCTGGTTGTGATGGGGATCGCCTTTCCCATGGCGGAAGTGATATCCACGTACATACCGCCGTCTTTCTACGAGGCTTTTTATCTCTATCTATACTTCGGCAGCATGATCTTCCTCGTATACATGTACGCCATGTTGTTCACGGGCAGCAAGAAACCAAGTAAGTTATTTTATTCAGTTTTCCCCCTTTTTCCACTTACCCCGGACGAGTGAAGTTATCCGATCTTGTATATAGAAAGTATCGATTCACTCGCGGGAAAAAGAATAACATGCGTTTTGTTCCGTTAGAAAAGCTACGCGTGTAAAAGCAGATAACGATCTTCGAGATCAGACGCAAAATAGTGCCGCCTTGACAATCGCAGTCCTACATTCCGATCAATCTACGTCCACGCACACAATTACGCGACATTATACATCACCTCGATGACGATCCCTCTCCCACCCTCTCGCTTCATTCCTCATCGGAATTCCTCTCTCGCCAAAACGAGAGCGATCGCCGAGGCTACGACGATTTTGAAACGAAACACGTGGACACGATCTCGTTGTAGCGTAATTGATTAATTAAGTAGATTCGCATGGAATTGACCGATTCGTGTTGTAAATTGCGCGAAACAGAAAAGCAGAAAGACGTGTGCGATCTTGACTCGTCGAGATCGTCGAGCGGCGCCGGTGGCGACAGCGACGCGCCTGAGACCGGATGTCATCACATATCCGGTCGTCCGGTCCAGCACTACGGGAGCTTCTACCTGCGAATGGGCGCCGTGGCATTCGGTATCGGATCGATGATCTACTCGGGACTGGAATTCGGTCAGTACTTTGAGCTGGAACAGAACACTAAGTGTCACAACATCATGCTGGCCCTCACGCCCGCCACGAGGATGGCCTTCATCTTCATCCAGATGTACTTCATATTTCTGAACAACGAGGTGAGTGAGCGTTGAGTGTGACACTGTATATAGTATGGAAGTTGTCGCGCAACTCTCGCGACCTTAATTTTGACGACGGACCGTTTAATTGGTGTTTGGAGTTTAGTACTTAGCGAGAATGTCGCAAAACCTGTATGTCGCCATTTACAGTAGAGTCATTACGTTAAATGACTCTCTGAATAAGAAAATCTTAAAATAAAATTATATCTGAAGCAGAATGTATGTAAAATTATTTTTTAAATTGACATTTTGTAATTTTTACCATTAAAATATGTTTTACGAATAAATAAAATATGTATAGAAAAACAACGTATCGATTTCTTGAGAATCGCTGCACATGTTGTATATCGGAAAACTGATGGTGTTGTAACTCGATGGGGAATTCACTGATGGGAGCAAACACAAGCTCCTCGGTTACAGGGTTAATGAAACAGAAGGGTGAACAACCCTGAGTAGAGCATGGCTTCAGTATCCCATCGATATGTAACAAACTGATCAGCATTTTCTGCTGTTAGTATCAATTTTCTTGGAATTAAATTTCTACATTGATTGATTTTTTATTTCGCTAGATCTAGAAAACAAAAATAATTTTTATCACAAGTAACAAGATACTTCTAGTATAAAAAAAAAAAAAGAAAAATCAGTAGTAAATTATACTCGTACAATAAACTATAATTTCTATAGAATCAAGACGTTTATATTTACAGTTTTTAATAATTTGTTTTTTTATTTTATTTTAATGAGCCATAAAAGTAAAAAGAAAAAAACAATAATTCACTGCTAAATAATAAAATAATAAAATTTCATCGTATTTTTCAGCAAATGAAGGTATATCGGCACCGCGTTGTCGCACGCTTCGGACTAATGCACATGATCGGCACGAATCTGTCAGTCTGGCTGAACGTTCTCGTGCAGGAAACGAAACACGAGATCCTCACATTCTACAATCCGGAAAACAACTCTCTCAGAATTTCTCACAGATTAGGTAAACGCCTTTTCTTCGTTCGAACGACTTCTGACTTTTGAATCTGACTCTTGAACTTTCAGGCTCGAAAGGTGGACTTCACGGACTCGGCGGTCACACTCATTCTCATCACGGGGAACACGTGCGACTTCCGCGCGGTCTCAAAGGACCTCATCATATGTTCGAGTGTAGGAGGACGAATATAATGGGATCGTTGGTGCAAGACGCGAGTCCTTTTCTCTTCCCGTGCACAATAGAGTACAGCCTAATCTGCGCGGCCATTTTATACGTTATGTGGAAAAACATATCGAAAGCCGGATTTACGCAACCAACGACGCCGCCGGGCTCGCGTCACCACGCACACGCCTATAGGTAATAGTATATAACAATACGCGCGCCTACGTTTGTAGTAACAAAACACGTCTGCCGCACGCGCGCCGCGGCAACACAATAAGCACGACGTTCGCACGCAAATGACAACCTAGTTTGCGAACTAATTTCTGTCGGTGCGCACGGCTCACCATAAAGTCCATCGTAATATCCTTATTCACAAAGCGAGACGCTAATGGAATTTATATTATACAAAATGTCGCGAATTTGCGCCTGTATGTTACCGCAACAGAAAAACGAAGATCTTGACTGTTCGCAGGAAATCGCCTCACCACTACAGCGTGGACTGCGCCCGCGCGCACAAGGGCCTCTTCGTGGGGATCCTGATTCTGGTACTGACCATAATCTCTCTGATCCTCTTCTTCGTCCTAATCTCGCGGCCCGAGCTGGTCAGCCTTGCCGTAACCGAGGTGAACATCTGCGAGCTGACGCTCTACGGGATGTCCACCATGGCGACGCTGATCGGCATGTTCCAGATGCGCAAACTGCGCTACGACGGCGGTAGGAATCTGGAGCTGGACAACATCCTTCTGGTGGCCGCGCAGACCGGGATGTTCATCTATTCCACGTTCACCATCATCGGCGGCCACTTCACTCTGCAAAAGCACACGGTCCTCGTGCTGGTCACCGCGCTGGCCAGCGTCGTTCAGACCACCTGTCAGACTATTTTCATCCTGGACGCGTCCAGACGCTCGGTAGCCACCGCCGAGCAGATACGCAGAAAACCGGGCAGAGAGATCGTCACGTTTCTGCTGGTGACGAATCTGGCTATGTGGGCGATCAACACGCTGGAGAAGTCCCGGGCGGAATCGCATCCGGTGCAGCTGCACTTTTACGGCCTGTGGGCGTGGACGATCATCACCCACGTCTCGATGCCGTTGGCGATCTTCTACAGGTTCCACAGCACCGTGTGTCTGTGCGAGGTGTGGAAGCGGGCCTACAAGGTGAAGCCGACCTACATGTGACGTAAGGGGTCCCGTGAGGTCGTATGGAAGACCGGGGGGCTCCCGCAGCGGCCCAAGAGTCAACAGTCGAGGTTGGACGCGATCGCGGAGAACGATCCGGCGTACTTCATATGATCGAGAGAGACGTCGAAGCGCGAAAGGATCGTCGGGACGGCCGCGAGGACCGTGTTGTAGAACGAAAACTCCGTCGAGCGGCGATAAGAAGTAGACATCGATAGTTTTTAGATGGACAGAACTTTTCTCTAGACGTTTAAAACACGATTAACGTGTGACGTACACACACACATACACACACGACAGTTCATATTTAAACACAAAGTAATTTGCATCGGCTCCAGAATATCTCGAGATAACTAACGATATTTCATAAATTGATAGACTTGTAAGAGCGTCTGGATGTTATTAACGATATTGCATAATACAATCTATCGGAGAAGAACACGTCGGCAAAGAGGTGCTCGCAAAGATAAACTGTCTCATAAAAGTACAGTAGCTTACCTTTGTAATTTATCGGAGATCGATGCCCCTAGTTAGCCTCGCATAGATCTTTTTAACTCACTGTCACTCTTTTAACTACAAAAAAAAAAAAAAACTAAGCCATTTATAAAGGACTATCAATGACAAGAGATCAAAAAGGGAATTAATAAATCTATTAAGAAAAAACTGAATGATGTAAAGCAAACTGACAAGGAGAAGAGTGTATCTTTAGAAATGTCGAGAGACACCCCCCTTTCACGACCTCTTTACGATCCTTTTGCCGCGATAAGCCGATTTATCGAGATACAATGTTATATACGATCTCGTTGATCTCTCGATTACGTTTTTTTTTTTTTTTTTTCAGAGATCGCGACGTAAATAATCCTCTTATCCGCCGGCGATACCTGTAAATAGCCTCTATTGACTACACCGTGAATGCAAAATGCGTACACACGGGAATGAAGAGATCCGCACAAATCGCACGAGCGCATTTAGTGCAGAATCTCGGGTTTTACGCGACAAAAGGGCGTGTGTAAGCGTCGATATATCTATTCCTCACAGCTTTTTCTCTGAGCAACGATCCCAACAAAGCAGACCTGACAACGCCAACTCTCCGTAGAGTCGACGTTCGTTCATTCTTTCATTCGAAGAAAGAATAACGTTCAACATCGCGACACAGTGTAGCGATATAAACGACCTTTATCTCTTATTATCGATCCCACCGTGCGAATCGAGAGGAGAGATAAGAGAGGGAACCGTTTATCACAATGAGGAAGAATATCTGGAGAGTGAAACAATCATTCGTACTTCTCGAACTTCGTCGTCTAACTGGTCAGACTGAACACAAAAAAAAAAAAAATCAAATCTCCTCGAAATGAGATTGACAAGCAACTTTTTTTGATATTTCTTTCAAATTCTCTCAAGTCTCTGAGAATACTCACGTGTGTTTCTTCAATTTAATCGATCGAAAATCCGATCTGACAAAGTTGAACAATCACTATTGAAAAAAAATATAAAAAAATAAAAACAATCGTCACCCTAGCTGTAGATTCGAATTATCTCTCGCTGAAATTAATCGCACGACTATTATACGAAATAAAAATGTCCACTCGTTAGAAGTAGAAAAAGATTAGACGAGTTTTGTAGAAATTTAATCCGATCGAAGTTATAATCCGCTTCGATCCAAACAACGGGAACAATGAATCTTCGTTCGATAAACACTTTTCTATCTACTTTTCTATATCCCGAGTATGTGAGATTCCTTTTCGTCTATTTATATATAGAGGAGAGTTGGATTTTTCCAACTCTCTTTCGCGAAGACTGAAACGAACTTGAGAAAATCGATATCAGGAGAAACTCGGATACTCTAAATCCTGATCCACTTGAAACCGAGTGAATATATGTAGACGCAGACCTGATCATTCGGTGCTCGCACACAAACTCTCAAGGTACTTGAACACGGACATCCGTCTTCCACGTAGTACAAACCGCAGCTTACAACAATCGTCGCGTCCACGCAAATGATTTTTCGAGAAGAAAAAATTCCGGCGGTGCGAGAAATAGATTGCGAGTATGTTCGATAAGAGTAAAAAAAAAGACAATAGTACCGGTGATACTACACGCGCGAATTTTCTCGTGATAAAACACATTAAAATTATTCCGACGTGAACAATAATGGTACAAATCATGAATTTATCTAATATCGATAAACGGTAATTTTGTTTTCGCAGTGCAATTGCACGAGTATTTCCACACCCCGATTTTCTATTCGGCAAACTCGAAGTCCATACTTATCTCGCGAACTTTTGTACTTTCGAGCGATACTTGCACGCTGTTCACGTAATTCGAGCAAGAAGACCACGTGTAGAACTTGTTAAAAATATTATAAAAGAAATCTCAAATCTTCAGAGAATTTTAATCCTTTTATACATGTAAAAAAAAATATATATATATCCAAAAGGAAGATATAATTTTAAAATACGTAATCGTGTAGAACCCGATTCATATAGAGACGAAAAAAAAGTAATTAGCCTCGCGTTAGAAATCACCTGTGACGTACGGATGTTGTTTTTTTTTTTTTGTTTTTATTTGTCGGCGTTGCGAATTATCAAGAGAAAATTTATTTTACATCAAAAAAAAAAAAAAAAAGGAGTTGATCACGACAGGATCACGAGACGACGATGCGCGAATATCTATTGCGAGTCTCGTAATTTGCGGAGCTTGTAGATGAACAAAGCGATAGAGGCAGAAAGTAAAGACGTGCGAATACGTAACAGTACAACGGCTGATCATATCACTAAGCCTTAAAATCCGTCGAGAAGAGTGCTGTCCGAACTCTGATAGGAGATAAAGGGGATCAAGATTGATCGCGCTCCCTCGCGATCTTTGAGAAACTGAAGCGAGACCTATTACTCGAGTTTCTTTTATGCTCAACTGATAGATGTGATGACGAGAGAAGATCACAGAGCGAAGCACGCGAGACAGCGATCGTACGAACGAATCGACACGTACGGTACGCGTGTGTGTGTGTGTGCATGAGTGCGTGCGTGCGTGCGTGTGCACTAGTTGTGTACTTGATGTATGTGTGTGTGTGTATGTGTGGAGGCGCGTATGTGTGTTGCACGTGGAATGAGAAAAAAACAAGAAGAAAAAAAGAGAGAAAGGAGGGAAAGTCGAGATTTAACACGGAAATGTAGGCGTTCATAGGTAAATACGTGTTTCGTGCTAGAAGCTTTGACATTGATTATCGCCGTTGCGAATTATTATTATTATTATAGTTATTTGGTCGGTGCAGTCGGATTTTTTGTAAAATATAGTTTCTCTAAGAACGGCTGTAAATAAATGGAAGGAGAATATACAATAAAAAAAAAAAAAGGAAAAAAACAAGTTCTCTTGGTGTTTAGCGCTAGTCGTGTCGAAATGTTTCTTCCTATATAGCATATATATATATAATATATATATATATATATACACACATATTTATATATATACAAAATATAAATATATTTATATTATTACGTTATTCTATTATAATATTTATTATAACATTTAATATAGGTTTTACGCGGGACATGTTACGTTTATTGAGAGAATCCATGATGAAGATTCG
Source organism: Pseudomyrmex gracilis (assembly GCF_002006095.1). Classification (NCBI taxonomy): domain Eukaryota; kingdom Metazoa; phylum Arthropoda; class Insecta; order Hymenoptera; family Formicidae; genus Pseudomyrmex; species Pseudomyrmex gracilis. Next base: position 2,850,112 of record NW_018020584.1, on the reverse strand, counting down.
TGTCGAGATCGCACAAGTTTCTTCTCTGTCCTTCACTTCTTTGCACACACACATTGTCTTCGTCCTAAATATAATAGTTGAAATATCGTATACTCTAAGTGACACCCTATGGGAAAAAAAAAATATATATATATATATAAGAAATATTATATATATTTAAACAAAGTATAAATCTTTAAAAAAAAAAAGATATTAAATAAACGATTTAATTGTTGTATAATCTATTTATAAAATGATTGTTCTAAATGTTGCTTGACAAATGTTGTGAAGTAAAATCTTCTGCGGGAAGCGAAGCGAGCTTCCCTCTTTCCTCTCTCGTTGACGCGTTTACACGATCTCGGCACGAATTTTCTCTTTTCGTAAAAATGATAAAATCATAAGGGCGAAGTCACGAAGGACGCAATTCGCATTCGCGAGTGATATAAGAGGAAAACGGAGAGTTCTCTTTACTATATATCACGTCTTTAAAACTGTACTTTTTCTATGTCCGCATAACCTAGTTCCTACGCAATGTTTGTACTCTTATACCCTTTGTACTATTTGTACCTTACGAATTGCAATACACTCGTCCGCAATAACGAAACGTTTCTTATTATTTTTTTCCACTCACAATCCTAATATATATAGTCGTAGTATATTGATTCTCAATATGTTTGAAAGTATACAAAAGTAACAAAACGTTGAATTAAAATAAACCGCAAGGTAGAAAAGCAAAGCCGGAGACAATACCTCGATCGTGGGCTATTCAAAAAAAAGCCTTTAAAATCGGACTTTCTACGTAATAAGAATCTTCGAAACTAGGCTTCGTGAACGGCCATTATCAATGCGACGGCGAATAATTCAAATAGCGGCGAATCGTGTCCGAGCAATTGCAGTCGACCTGAATACTCGCGATTCCGAAGTCGATTCCGCGAGTGTACGTTCGTGATCTCTCGGTGTTGAGGCGAGAGATAGGCCTTACCTCGGGTCTCAAGGTCATCCGGTAACTGACCCTCAAACCGAATCTAATGGAAGCGAAGTCGATTCGCGCGTCGCGACTTTCTCCTCGCGCGGGAAAACATCAATCCATCTCGCGCAAATTGAGTATCTGGAAACGTATCAATTTAACAACACCGGTTCTCGATAGATGAATCGTGACCGCACAGCAATTTAATTATCATCATTCTGACACGCTACAATTTTATATGGCGCGTTTGAGTTTTCGCAATGTGTTTTTTTATTATCCACTCAGATATTAAACACGTGGAAAAATAGAGGTTTGCGGTAAAAAGTCATTAATAATCTTTTATCATCGCGCATCTCAATTAGGCGTTTTAATTAACTCAATTATTTGATAATGAATTACGATATTAATTAATTGCGTCATTAATAATAATAAGTATTGCCTCTCTAACCACCATAAATTTTATGAGCCTCTGTAATATATTGTATTACGATGAGTGTACATATATATCGGCGTAATAAATTAACTAAAGTAATCCAACGCTTTTACGTATCATCGTAGACAGAAGATATATAATAACTGTGTGAAGGTTTCATATAAAATATACGTGTTGACGTGGCAGAGCGCTCCCTTGAGTGCTCTTGAGAGACGTAATTGATAAATGGAGTACGCGCGCTTAATTACTCTATCGTCAAGTAAATTCGATCGATTGAAATGCCTCCTTTTAATTCGCGCAACTATTAAGATCATCACCACACGGCAATTGGTTTATCTTCGATGCGATCAAACTGCTGCCAAATATGATTCCACTTTTAATTGAGGATCATGTATTTACGGAATATAATGCGCACACATGGAATATCTACATTTTCGGTTTACGCCGAGATTAAACGAATAAATTATCAATAATATAATCTCACGCGCGCTGATAAATCGCGCACACATTGCGTGCATCATTGTTTTAATTTTATATTAAATTAGACGCGAGTTACTTTTCATGAAACTTGCACAATCTCATCTAAAATTGAAACGATAATATTCTGCGCCACGAAGCAGAATTTTTGCAGCAGCAACGCGAGATGCCCCCGTGAAACCGCGCGAGAGAGAGAGAGAGCTGCAAAAAAAGATAGCGCGCGGGTTGAATCTGCGAGAGCGCGGGATGTGCCGCGTGTGCAAAGGCGTGTACAAAGAACGTTTTTATCGCGGCACGTGAGAGGATCGTTGCATAAGAGAGCGTGCGAACGGAACGACCCCTCCGCGCTCGATTTAATGCACCGAATGTTCGCTTGCAGGTTGCTGCCGTTGCGTGGGTGTGTTTCTCGCTTCTCGACTGCCAATGGCATCGTTTGCGAGTCGGCTTTTGGCCGGAAAATCCATGAAACGCGAGCGCGTTCTTCACGGCGAAGAGCCGTGATAGATATCCCGGAGTGCATTCAATGGTGAATAGAATTGCATTCAGTTTGTGAATTGTTGCACATGATCGATTTACGATGGAAAGGGGGAAAAATTACAAATAGATAAAAGAACAACGCGGTTCTGTGCGTCGATTAAACTGCAATCAAGGCGCTATAACGCGATAATCGCGACATCTTAGGTTTGTTGGGATCTGTTTAAGATATAAGAACATTTTTTTCACAGAAACTACGGAAAAGCTGCGATCTCTCTCTAGTTTTAATTTTCTTTGATAAAAAAAAATACATAATAAATAAAACCAAGACGGCAATACCGAACGCTGGATTTTAATTATAATATCTTGTCAACAATAAAAATAGCCGATCAGTTGATTTCTAGAAGATAAAAAAAAAGTTTACCCTACTTTTGCTTGCAAACCACCTCGTTATATCATCGCGAGCCTCTCGATCGGTCTATCGTAAAAAAAAAAAAAAAAAAAAAAAAGCGAACAAGAGGCGCACGCGAATATTCATGTTTTGTAAAAATCAATCCGAAGACAAAGGAAATAACAATATCGTCCTATTACGCGTTGTGAAGCATCGCGATCTCGTTTACAACCGAGGCAGTCTGGCGAGTGATTGTTTCGTAGAGGGAGGACCTGTAATTACGGAGGACTAAAATCCATCCCTCGTCGTTGCCAGGTTCCGCGCGTTCAAAAGAAGGGTGCATTTTACAGTCAAACCCCGCGGACACAACACGCCGCAGTCATCGTACATTACACAAAGCCGTTAAAGTCACAACGTGTAAAATCAATAAAGCTGCTATAGACGTTCGAATCTAAAAACGTGAAAAAACTATTGGCAACAATAATAAACAACGCTGAAATTTTAAACATCTGTCGATGATGGAAAAAATTGTCTCACAATAAATACTGTAAGGAAAATCAAAGTGTAAAAAGTCTAATTCTTATATACATTGTAATTTATATTTGTGTGTGTATCTATAATTCTTATATTTTGTATGTGTATAATATTCAATTCTATTTGCGTGAATTTTGGATGTAACGGCGATAATCTCACAACAGATTTGTCTGTTTGTGACTGTCGAGGTGACAAATGTTTACGACCGTTGTCTTGTTTGCGATGTTTGTTGATTGCCTGTTGATAATCCAACCGACGATTTTCAAACAGGGAAAACAGAAAGATGTCCTCGAAAACCGAGGTGATGAGCGAGAGGTCTTCGGTCGCCGGAGACAGAGAATTCGGAACCGTTAACAGAGACAAGTCGCGCGAGCTATCGGAAGTTGTGAAACCGCTTAATTGTTAACTTTAATTATAATAAATTCATTTTGTTCATCTTTACATATTAAATACTGAGAATTAATTCTTTCTATAACCAATAATACCACAATACATACATCGTTCAAAGTGTTTTTTTTTTTTACAAATTTTATTAATTTTATCACGCGATATATAATTATCACGACGTAGCTAAGGTACTGAATGAAATTACGGTCACGTAAGTTGCTCTATTTCTTCGTCCAATCCTAGCTACTCTTCCAGCATTCATTTCACACTTTCCATAATTGCGCCGTGGAGCTTCACGATCATAAAAAAGGACAAAGACCCGCGCGCGCGGGTTCGTCCCGCCGCCGGCGCACTCACATTAACCCTACCATTCCACCTGTAATAACCCTGAAGCCTCCATTTCCACCCCACGCGAGCGATGAAGCGAGGCCTCGCTCCACGAGACAGTTTCGACGCAACAACGACCATCGTCAGCCACCGCTATATCCCTATAGCTTGCGCACCGTCGACAACAACATAGAACGCGCAACAGCACGCCGTCGAAGGGGACAGAGAGAGGAACGAACGTCCACGGGGTGGAAAAGCGGGAATCGCGCGGGACTTGAGTATTGATCGTCTTTCCACATTGCATGGGGGTGGCGCGCGGCGACCCCCATAACCAACTGAGCGTCGCCATTATACCGCCATGGGCGGCCGCGCAGCGTCGCAGATGTACTACTGAGGGAAGAAAACAGATCAGCCGGCGGCCGGCACGCTCGCCGGGGCCGAAGAGAGTCGTGCACGCACACGCGAACAACGACCACCATACGAACCACGCAACTATATACGCGCGATACGAGAAAAAGAGGAAAGGGAGGTAGAAAAGAGAGAGGGTGAAAAGACGTTGCTCGCCGGAAAGGGGACAGAAAGAGCGGCAGAAGCTCCGGGCAGGGCGCAAACTCGAGTTCTTCTTGTTTACATCAACCCAGCGCTCACCGGCACGTTGCTCCAAGGGGTAGCACACAATCGACGCTACGTTGTTCCGTTCAGTGAAAATTGCCCCGATAACCGGAGGATATCTCCGAGAGAGAGTTTTTCTCCGGAGAGAAGAGAGAGGGATTCTCCATTCCCAGGAAACCTGCCTTCGGGAGGGAGGTCAAGAACCAAGATTTGTTTCATGGTAGTGATTTGTTTCTCCGATTGATGAACGCGTGAGTATGTCTGCCATGTGAGTTTTTTTTTCCTCGAATATCTTGCAACGGGCTCTGAGAGCTTTCAAGAGCCCGTTTGAGAGCGTCTTGTGTCTTCTGAATGAGAATTACGTGTTGCGCGCGCGGCAATTGGGTGAATGTTTGTGTCACGTGCATGCTCGCGACACGCTGGCTTCCGGTAAGCTTCGCTAATTTGTCGCTGTTGCAAACCCCCGTCGCGAGGAGAGAATAGAATTTAATTAAAGTGCTAATCGATCTTGACGGCGCGAACATATAAAATATGTAAATGATACAGTACACGTTATACTACACGACAATGAGATTTTGTATCAAAGTAAATTGAAAAAGTTGGTAAATATTATAGCAATTGTGTGTGTGTTTAGAGATAATTTAAAACACTAATGAAAATAATTCTTTCGTGTGATTGATCATTGCCAATTATGACGTTTTTTATGGCTTGGCTCTTGATCAAAGGTGCGATGCTGCTACTTTTTCGCGCCGGTTTCTCGGTCAATGACTTTTCGATAAAACAATTCCCATTAGTTCAATATCGATTTTTTTAAGTTGCTCGGGTGAGAGATAACGCATGAAATAAAAGTTCTTGCGGCGAGTGTTCTCAATAGCTAAGAGAGATAAAAAAAATTTATTATTATTTATTGAAAATTAAAATTTTTTCTCCTTCAAAAACACACTTCGGTAAATAAATAAATATATATATTAATCTTCAAATTTTTTTATATGCTGTCTCTTTTCTCACATAAATTCTGAATTTTCTCCAAATAAGACGGTATGAAAAACATGGTTCGTGCACTAGACCGCGCCAATTAATCTTGCGTGAACGAGAAAAATGCGCGGTGAGTTTCAAACAGTACGTGAAAGGGGAGCGGTTAGCGAGGCTGATAAATGTGCGAGGCTTCGGTTCGGCCATGCCACGAACCTTGAACTTATCGACCAGTCTGTATTTATATTGCAACGACCGAAAATCGAGTCAAGGACCGGAGCACAAAAAACGAAAAGATCACCGTGTTCAGGTACATGCGGTCATGTGGTTTCATGATCGAAAAAAAAGTAAACCGAAACGCTCGCAGCCTTGTTGAAATACAAACTCGTACATGTCTTGCGCAATTATCGTATCCGCAGCCAATGTTAATTATTGTGGTTTTTCAACATGTGAATAATGAAAAAAAAAAAAAAAAAAAAACGAGAAAATTATGCGAGATCGATCTTTCACGTGTTTTTTCTCATGTTTACCAATACTCAGCGTATTTTTGCATACAGTTACTTGCCTCAATCTACAAGAATGTACATTGCCGTTCTGTGATTCGAAAAGAGAAAGGATCTCGGAGTATCGCGAGAGTCCATCATAAAACGAGAATTATTCGCGCGCGAGTCACGAAACGCGACGCAAGTGCATCGTACCTGTTCCGTTCAACAACTGTGACCATAAAGTTTGTTAACATTATTGAATCAATTTACAAAACTTTGTGTACAGTATCTAAAAATCGTATTCTATTCATTAAATCTAAATTATATTATTAAATTATATCTAAAAATCGTTCTCTATTCATTAAAAAGTCGTGAAAGATTAAAAAAAAATTTTAAAAACAATTATGCGTTTTACAAATAATTGAATACATCGATGATCTCGCGAGCAGTCAAACTGTGTGGTTTTTTTGTTAATTAAACTTTCTCTTGCGCCAAATACATCAGTGGATTTATTAAAGATCTTTCACAATGGAGGTAAGAAGTGAAATGAATTTTCGCAAACTTTTTTAAAGTATTTTTCTTACAACCAATATTTGTAATCTTGATCGCGAAGTTTTATAATTTGACAGATTACTTCTGATATGATATTATTGCAAAACTATCATATAATACAAAATGTTCTTCCTCTCGAAAAATAAAACAATATTTACAAATGCGTTTAGAACACGTGTTCGTAAGATGTCGTGAATTAAAAAATATCAATAAGATAACATGCGCGAAAAGTCAGCATATCCGTCACACACATATTTCCGAGACACAGCGTGGCAGTCAGAAACGGAAGGGCATTAACTGTTGTAATTACTGCAATTACGGCGATTACTATGCAGCGCAACTGCAATCGAGGTAATGTTGATCTTCATAGAATCGCGCAGCACGGAAACGTATTATCTGTTCATATATCTCTTTCCGAAGTGTACAGCACTTTCATATACCTATAACAAGTCTGTTTTTGCAGCGTAACATATTTTTGCAACATTACCAACGTACAAAGTACATCACATAGAACAACACGTCTCAACGTGATCGAGAAACAAATTACGCGGGTTCTCTAAAAAGAGCAAATGAAAGAAAAAAAAGAAATTGAAAATTATTTCATCCACCGTGTCCCGATACGTCAGATGGATAATGTTCCCAGCAAGAGACAGAAAATTACCGACGGTATCAAAGAGCGAAGCGTCATTGACCAACTCGACGCTGGGAACGCGGACTCTCACGGGGGAGCGGCATGTAGCCGTTCGGTCGATGGGATAGTACGTGGGCGTCGCGACGCCGGCGCCGGTAGGAAGCTCACAGGTGGTCGCCACGCAGTCTGGCCGTGTTTCGTGCCGAGCCGCGGCAGCGCCTCGACGAGAGAGCTGCCGCTTTTTCGAGGTCCACGACCGACCGGGGCCAGAGAATCGATCCGCGGCCACTTCCGGCTTCCGTTTGTTGTGACGCTCGGCTCGCGCGCGCGGTGCACCCCGGCGAAAGCAATAACCTCGCCCCTCGCTCGCGCGGATAACTCGTGTGTGTATGCGTACGCATAGTGTGATATTCGACTATTTCACAGCTCTCGAGCGAGTCGCGGTAGTCGCAGCGAGTGCCATCGCGAGCTGCCACATGTAAGCTCGCCCGATTTTCCGTCACGCGCTTTGTACGAGTGTGAGAACCGGTGAAAAATTGGAAATTTTTGTAATGCGACAATTAAAATTCAATCAAAGTTATTAGCGGCAAGAAGGTGAACATATACTTTTGTGTGAATATATTGCAAAAAAACAAAACAATTAACGGTAACATTAATAATAGTCATCGTATGTTCTTGCCTTTTTCTTGTCTTTTCGTATATAAATTATCTCTGTCTTTTTATATAATTTATGAAGTATTAAATTATTATATATTAATAATTTTTCCAATCTTATTTTTAGATGTTGTAAAAACCATGTTATTTTTAGACCCACCTTTTACTTGGTAGATACATAAGAGCAATAATAGAATAGATAACATCGAGCAATAAAATAAGCAACCTTGACTCAATGCTATTTCCTACGAGCGAAACATAAATAACTCGTTAGAATTTCATATTTAGCTTTCTGAGTTAGTGTTGGAACGAACGCGAGCTCATCGATATGCTTTATTGATTCATTGCTTCGAGATGTGCTTCCATCGCGTGTGTTGCGTTTTTCTCGATATCGGACACAAAATTTGAATATTGACAATAAAATATGCGACGTGATAACGCGTACTTTCGCACTTTCGCATTGTTCGGCGAACAATGTGACGCAATTCCGTACGCGGAACAATTTTGTGTATTTGCGATAACTTTCTGCGTTTTTATTTTCAAAAACTTTATCGCAATGTCCGGCGCGCAACCACGGCCTTCCCGTAACCTTCAATTCATTGAGTCTCTCTCTTCAGGTTCAGTACGTGTTGCTTCTTTCTGACATAACGCGCACGTGTAACAGATTCGCGAACTTTTAATTCGCGATCGACTAACCGCGTGGATCTACTCGAAATCTCTCTGGCGGGGGCGAAAGAAGGAGGATCCCCCAAAATTGAATTGGGATCTATTAACGATCGTCCTTGCGCCAGAGCGCGGAGTTAAAACAATTAGCTGACAGAGAGGAACTTCAGCCTCGGAACTTATTACTTCGTTACAAAACTCAAAGCAGGGTTGACGTTATGTATATCAGCTTAAACGCTCGACGTCTTGATGTGTATCGAAAGCTTTCAAGCTCCGAAACCTTATTTGCGGACTTCGATATTCTACGCTTCCTTTGTGATCGCGTAAAATGCAACAGACTCAGCTTCCTCGCTCGCGAAAACTCGAATGCGGTTTGTGTTCGTTGATTTTATCGAGTCACGAATGCGGAACTAAAAACGGAGATTGTTATCTGAAATTATACGCGGTCGGTGCGCAGATGAATTTCGTAACGTAACAACAACTCTCCGACATCTGATATCTTCGAACGATACTTCTCTCTGTCGTTACGTTATGTGTCAGTACAGAAATTCTTTAAAATCCTTTACAGCAAACCGAATCGATCGCCGTCTTTTTATAAGTCGCGTCGATACAAAAAAGTTTACTCGATTTCGGTCAAATTATAATTGTGTGCGATGCGCGCACGCGCGCGTGCTACGTCAAGAATCAAACGGAGCAATCCGATAAATCCTCGACGTGATGGACGAGTCGACAAATCAAACGGACGTGTTTTAAAAGAAGCGTCAATATGTTTATCGTCAACTATGTTTTTTTTTTAAACAATCTTTGAAGATTCGTGTTTTAATCACATATTAAAAACAATTTAAAAATGTGCAATTTGAAATATTAAGATAAAATCCCGTTCACTTGACCTAATTGTCTTAACGATTCGACAATTCGTCAGAGTCGTCTTAAACTCACGTTCCGCATCATGCGCCCGTTGTTTAATGGAACGCGTATTCAGCGGTAATGTAAGAATGGCTCTCTCGGGGAATTTTCGAGTCCATTATCAGTCCGTGTTTCAGCGATCGATCATTCGCGGTGTGTATAGCCAGTCGCTCGCTATAGACGTTGCGAAGAGACATCTCGAAAATCGGTCGTCGGTTTTACATCATCGTGGAAACGAAAGAGCGAACAAGAATGTGGAAATAATTCCGTATTCGTCGAAGCGTACATACATGGGTGATACACGCCTCTTCGCGCTATGCATGTGAAAAGAACTGACGGGAGAAATGAGCGCAATGACAGACGAAGACGATTCTGAGTTCGCGAGCAAATCGTAATTAAAGCTACCATTCTCGGAGAAACGTGGATTTCTAAATATATACGTATATATGTGCACACTACAGTCGGATGAAAATAGAAGAAGAGAGGGAGAAAAGAGCTTGCAGAAGAACGAGCTTGCACAGTGGGCATCGCGACGTCGCGCCGTCACCTGAATTCGCGTTCGGTTAGGTCAGTTATCGCGGGAAGTTACGATACTCGAGTTTCTGTCACACGCCAAAACAAATTAATTGTCACTTAAATCGGATATAAAACGTTGGATTGTAATCTCACAATTTATCAATTGATGGTGATCGCGAGATTATCCGAAAGCAACATGAGGTAAAATTTTTGTTTATTTTACAAACAAGTGAGTTTTATCTATACGACAAGTAGATGATATCAAAGGAAAATGCCGGTTTACGTTTAGATAGAATCAAAATAGCTGCTTCTTGTTGCTGCTTGTTCCGCGCGTATTTATGAGAAATGCTGAAATTTCTTCTGGGGATCGTAAAACATTGCAGCTGCGTATCTTCACTGCGCTATTTTGCGCCACTTGCCGTGCCCTTACAAAGATAGCTTGTAACCACGAGGATAGATAGGTCAGTAACCGTCTCTTTTCTCCAACTCCCATCGCCCTCTCAGTGCGCACCTCAGCATAATTTGTTTTCTCAGTAAATGCGTTAAAACAGGATGAATGTTATATTTTCTCCTTTTTATAAAAAGAAGAAAATATGACATTCGATAACATTCAACAGAAAAACTGATCCAAAAAATTGATCTATTTTCAATAATTATAAAATTTAGATTATTTTGTGCACAATTTGACAAATGATAAATAAATTTCATGTAAGCAAATATCGTGACAGTTAAACTACCTCGAACTAACGAATATCTCAAACTAAATATTAAATTACGAATAATTTATTACTTAAACTTGGTCAAAACGCATTGACTTTTTTTGTCGAGATGCTCATTTGTTTTCTTGTCTCGCTTGTCAAGTTCCTCCGGCGAGCGTCCACGTGGAAAGATGTGTACGCACGTGACCAAACGAGTACACATACTACCGCGCCAATCGCAGCTCCATGTTTGGCGATCTCTACTATGGGGAGAGAGCCAAGAGCCAGTTAACGGCGATGGGGCTGCCTTCTGAGACAGTACTGATCCGATCGCGTGTTTGCACTATCGTTCTCGGGTTCTTTGCGGGCTCGATCTCTTTTTCATCGAGTTCTCGCGCGAGAGCGAGTTTTCCCTCGAGATAGTCTTCTCATCGAATATTAATACGCGCGTCTAAAGTGCGCCATGGGTACCGTGGCTTTAAGTAAGCGCAAGTGCAATCCGTTTAACCCGCAAAATCACAAGATCATCTATGAGCAAAATCGAAGGAATTAATTATTTTACACTCGCAAATATGTGTCACACTCGCGAATTTGTTTTTAATTCGAAGAAGAAGAATAATTAAGATGCTGTAATAATTGTGTTACACTGAAATCTAATGTCTCTAATTAAAAAAAAAGTAATTAATTGCTTTCGAAGAGATTTAAAGAGACTGTCTGACCTAGTAACGATTGTGAATGTGGATGATATATGTGATTTACCGCAAGTTTAGTGTTTCACGTCGATTACGTTACTGTCTATTGGATACGATTACGTCACAACCACGATCAAATCGCGATATTTCGCACGAACGACAAATATTCCGTATCACGGAACGGAAATAATTACGAGCAGTTGATTAGAACTACGTGTTAATGAGAGTACATATTTTTTTGTGTCAAAGTTTGAGTAATAACTTCATCGTAAATTCGGACACACACACTTCGAAGCACTTCCATTTGTTCCAGGGAGTAAAAGTTTCAGCTCGTGCGGCTCTTCCCGTATCCTTTTTTTATTTTCCTGAAACATCAAAGAACACTTTGGCATTCGTAAATCAGAGCATTTTGCTTGTTCTCCGAAAGTTCTGCTTGTTGTTTTATCCAGAAATAAAAGAACTCGAAGAATCGCACGTATAGAATCGCGCTTCAGTGAAATCGAATAAATGTCTGATGTAAAAAAAACAAAACAATTTCAACAAATCACGCGCGCGCGCGCACACACACGCACGCACACACTTCAAGTGGCGTACAGATGCTAGTTTGTAAAAAAAAAAAAAAAAAACTACTAAAACGCGCAGTTGAATTATATTTCGCTCGGAGATCGATAAAGAATTTTTTCGCGCGCACATATTCCAATTAAAAACTTATATAAGCATCGATAAAACATTCGCCGGATTTTAATTTATTTTCTCCAAAATTCGTCCAGAACAAAGCCACAGAGCGCAGCGCACGGTTTATCGACTTTTTTTTTAATACAGAGAAACTTGTTGTATGAAAGTCTATCTTTAGGATTTTTTTTACTGAAAAATCGTTGTGGAAAATGTGAGCGAATCTTTTTCCAATATCCGTCCGTGTGTATATATATATATATATATATATATATATATAATACATATATTGCCGAGTATCTCTCCAATTGAAACGGCTCTCTCGCGTGTTTCTGATTCTAGTTTCATTCTTCCCCAGATCCTCAGAGAAACAACAAAGAAGACTCTGAAGAGATGCAACGGTGTCCGTATCTCCATGAGATGAAAGAGCGTTTGCTCTCCCAACCGACACCTACCGACAGTTTGGACATGGAACGACTCGACGGCGGTACTCCCGTTAAGGAGGCTAATCTGCACAACGATTATCCGGCGCACACGAATCCAGGCGTGATACCCGATCCTCCGGAAATGCCTCCTGATTCCTTAATTGGCACTGTCGTCAAGGTGTGTAATTAAACGGACCGATATCGCACGTACGAGGAATGTCTCGTCTTAACCCAAATATCTGCGTGTTAATCAATAATTTGACTGAAACGTAAATTAACGTTTTATCGATCAAAATTATGAAGCTGAAAATTTATGCAGAATTTGCAGTAAAAAAAATCATTCAGTAGTTTTTGATTGCATATTCGCGTCTGATGTAAAAGAAATGTCTAAACATAATAATAGCGCGGTAAAAAGCTTCTTTGGCAATATTTTAGTTTGTTCTTTGTTATACAATGTTTTTAGCTGAACTCCGACGGATATGGTTCGCACACATCGCCGGCGCATGCGAGGCAGCCCCTGGTTCCACAGAATTCGAATAATCCGCCCCTCTGTCTCACTCCCACGTATTCCGGCCCGACTACTGGCATGCTGCCAAAGAATGCGAAGTAAGTATATATTCTGACAAGTACAAGTTCTTAAGGTCCTTGACTGTGAGAACACATACGCAATAATGTCTCCGCACTCTCGTGTGAAATAACACGTTGAGATAATCGTCCAGTGGGTTATATATATCTCTCGTCGAAAGAAAGATGCTCTTTTCATCAGAAGAGACACATGTGTTTCACATTTAACTGAAATCGATAATGTAAAAAGATAATATTATCTCACTCATATATTCCAAAAAAAATATATTAAATACAAGAAGTACGTGATCTGCGCTTCATCAGTTTGAGGATAAACACACACACACATCCGGATCAGTCGATTAAGCTAAGAATCACCGCACCACGTGGGGAACCCACGCCGATATCGTGTCTCAAGTGCGTTGCTTATCATAAAAGAGTCTCTCTGAAAGCCTCCGAGCGCCTTAATATAGCCTTAGCAATACTTACTTCAAGGCGGTTACGCGTTTTACGATCTTCGGATACCTCGCAGACGTCAGAGCAAGCTCGCGTCGGCTCTGCGACTTTTAGCGAACAAGCGGCTTATAACGCGCGTCGATATATTTTTATGCATTTCCAATTTTACACTCTTAGAGCAACAAAGTTATGTATTTATGTATCGCATAAACATAAACAGATATCTTATATCAGATGTTTATTAAATAGTTAAAGAATTCAAATAAAAAAAAGGGAAAAAACTGTTGCAGCTGATGCAGCGGTTCAGAGCTGTTTTTGTGTTTGCATATAATATTATTTTAAAACAGAAATGTCACATACTTTCAAAATATCTTCGACGTACGTCAAGCACAGAGAAACTTTATAGGCGACATGATCTATTTGATAAAAATTAATCAGATTACACTCGATATGTAGATGTTTTTTTTCTTTTTTTTTTTTTTTTTGGACAGAAGAAATTTATATTCCGTTCCGCGATAAAGATTTTGACTCATCGTTTTAGCAATCTCTCATTCAGAGTTTAGTTCTGGAGACGCGGAATCGTGGCAGCACTGCCAGCCAGCGGGTCTCGAAATCAATACTGCCGTGCGTGAGTGTCTCGCCTGTCGCAATCCTTGAAACGCGATATTACAACACGCAGAAAAATACTACGAGCGAACTCTGTTACGCCCGATTCAATTGCACTAACTAGATTATCACGCGATTCTTACAACTGCTTCGCTTAATTCTTTTATACTTTCTCGCGTCGCCTCTTTATCAATCCGCGGGAAAAAGAATAAGAAACAATGAACTAAAAGAGAGAGAGAGAGAGAAAGGGGAACAGAGAAACAAAAAAGTATCAAAGTAACAAACATGAACATAAAGATGAATGTTAAAGCTAACAGGTGTGATATTTTTAAAAGCTGTGATATTTTTCGCGATAATTTTTATATTTAATAAAAAAAAAAATATACGATACAACTCAAATGCAAATTGTTTCAAATTTATACGAGAAATTATTATTACTACGTTATTACGATTTTTTGTTTTCTTGACTTGAATTTACTCGAGAATTTCTACGAAGAAGAAAAGAGCGACGTCGTGGAGCCCGGAACTGAGAATGTCATGGACCATTGCCAGACTTACAAGTCATTTAGTTGCCAAATGATGGTGGATCTGCGCTTTACGGAATATATATCGCGGAATCGTGTCGCGACGCATTTATATAGACGTATAAAATTTAGGGATTTTTTTTGTCGTAAAATTCTCGCGAAACTGCCTCACGCATCTGCTGCATCGAGAAAAGCCAACGTTTTTTTTGGCAAGCAAACATTTTTCCAATCACTGCGGCTTCTCATCCTCGCCCCCTCCATTCCGCGCGCAGGACACACGGTCGTCGTGCAATAAATTCCGCCAAATCCTCGGGTGCCAGATCGGCCAATCGAAAACCAATTTCCAGCATTCCAAATTGACAATCAGTCATCTACGTCTTCGGTAGCCGCGGCGCTTCCGCTCACCTGTCATTCATCGATCGATCCGTTTCCCGCGATGTACACCTAATCATCGGAGTCAAAGACACAACGACGTGTGTTACCGGAGCAACTCGTCACGTGATGAGATGATCTTTTACTCGAGAAACGGAGCAGCGCCATCGAGAGGAGATCGTAGCGACGCGAATTTCGCGCGTGAGGAAGGTCAGTGACCCCGGCAGCGTTATCGAGCGGGTCAGTAGGTCGCAGAACCACGGAGCATTTTGCTTCTCCCACCCACCCACCCACCCCCTTCTCGCCACTCTCCCTTCGCAAACCCACCTCTCGCGTAGCACTATCTCTCACGCCGACCACCCACCGCCTCCCGTCGCTCAGCATCTTCCCGCGGGAGAGCAGCAGCGGCTGAACCGAATACGCGCTTTGAAATCTTCTCGACTTCACAAAAATTCACTCTTCGCGCGTTCGTTTTTCACCCGAGCGAGAGAATTCTTTGGCGCCGGAAAACAGTTTCTCCATGGAGCGAATATCGTTTCGATAGAGAACCGAGAGCTTGGAGTATTGTGTGCACTCGATACTTACGTATCTTGAACCTTTCTCGACCATTCTTGCGTGAAAATGAAAAGTCCTGATATTTAATTTATTACGTTTTACCATTTCTCTCGAATGAGCACAACGTTCCTCGAGTTGTGCAATCAAGTTTTATTTGTTTATTTAATTTTTATTGTAACATTATTGCGAAGAAAAGAAAGAAACTTAAAAAATTTCAATTTTACGCTTTCCAATGCGCAGAAATTTAAATGCGCGCGTTAAAAATTTAGCGCGCGTTTTTTTTTTTTCACGCAAATAATGAGATGCCATTGAGAGCACCTCTTTTTTCTTTTTTCGTGCGACGGACGCGCGCGTCGATGAATCGCGAAAGAGACACGGCGGGATGTCTATCTATGGAAAAATTCATGGCACGACAGCGGCGGATTCGCCGGGACAAAGAGAACTCGTCCCTTGATAGCTCGACAGAAATCACGGACGAGGATGCTCAATAAGCTTTGATACGACAAAAACAAGAAAACACTTGTTCACCGGTACGCGTGCCTCGATGATCATCGACAGAGATTCGGAAAATTTGTTGAAACTGATAATAATCCATACATATTTATGCGGTATCAAATACATGCGGGATTCAGAGTTAAATATTTATAAGGGTCAATCGCGCGCGCGCGCACACACACAAATAATATAAAAGATTTATGAATTGCGAGCATTTTGTCAACGAACGTCAAAATAGTTCAAGCCGCTCTTGAAACAAAGAAAAAAGATATCGAGAACGAAACGATCTCACGTAACGTTGGAAACATTTGTACGAGATTCCGTGGTGCCCGAGCGAAAATGGAATCATAAAGGAGAATTGGAGATGAGGTTTGAAACGAGAACACGAGAGATATTGTTGTATCAGCTACCTATGCAAATGAAATTAACTTACTGGAGAATAATCAAGGGAATGGAAGTGCTCTTTCTCTCTCTCTCTCTCTCTCTTGATTTTACGCATGAAAATTAACTAATGACAAAAACGCGGTCGGCGCAGTTTGTATTTTATATTCGTCGGCGTTTCCGCGGTAAAGCACGCAAAGAGAAGAACAAGAACAAGTGCTCTCGACCGGTCACTCTCTCTACCGGTGGGAAACGGAAGAGCCCTTTTGCTATTTCTCTGAGAGAAAAACATCGCGGAACGGAGTTGTATATACCGTTGAACACCGCGAGTCCTTTGTCACGATTTCCCGTGCTCAAGACGCGCTTACACCCATAAAGAGGGATTTCAAGAAGTGGTCAATGGCTCGAAGAAAAAATCCACGAAGACACGGGAGATGCGAGATTTCATCGGCCGAGGCGTAAAACGTACGGCCTCGCCGTAAGCTGAGAAGGACGAAGGGAAAGAGCATCATCTCGAGTAAGATGCTGGATAGAGATAGATAGATAAAGAGAGAGAGAGAGAGAGAGAGAGAGAGAGAAGGTAAAAGAGGAGAGGAAAACACCCCCGCGGCGCTATATGGACCAAAAGCTCTCGCGTTCGTAGTGCGCTTGTGCGAGAAGCTGCCGCTGCCCGGGAAGAGACCTCCCGGCCAGCTTCAGTCTCCGGGATGCTGGGGGCGGCGATCGTGATTCTACCCCCATTCTCGTGGCGCTCCGATAACACGGCTCGACTGATTGCACCTCGGTCCTGCTCGCTCCTCACCAGTCACTCGAATTAGCCCTCGTCTCCTCGCCTGTTCTCGCTCTTCTCGCTCGACTCTCGCGCGCGCGAGTAGACGAGTCCCGGGCTTGTGTTGTCTCCCCTGATCTCCGGGTCCACCCTCGGTCGGCGCTACCGCCGTATATCCGTTCTCTCCCTCTTTCTCTTTTTCTCTCTTTCTCTCTGTGATCTCCTGTCTCTTTCCAGATCTCAATCCGCCCTCCGCGTCCCTTCTCCTTGTCCACGCTTCACACCCTTTTCCGCTGAAGCCGGAGCGCAGTCACCGCGAGGGCCTTCAGCCAACCGCCTCTGGCAGGTGAGTCCTCTCTCGTCATCTGTCGTCGCGGAATACGTCGCGACGCTCAAAGTGCTGGTCGGTCGTCGGTCAGCGGAGCGTGCAGTGCCCGGATCCTGGGAAATTTAGCCGCGCTCGTGTGTGCACGGAATTTTCCATTAGCTCGTTCGACCAAGTACGCGAGATCAGAGACCTTAGGGGTCTCTAAGCTTCTCGTTCTTTCTCACTCTTTGTGCCTCTCTCTTTCTCCCTCTCTTTCTCTATCCATACATATATATGTCTCTTTCTCTTTCTCTCTCTCTCGCTCTCTCTCTCTCTCTTTCTCTCTCTCTCTCTCTCTTTCTCTCTACCTTTCATTTCCCTCTGTCTCTCCCTCTATTCAATCTTTTCGTACCACTCGTGCGTTCTTCTTGCTCCTATGTAAACTCCATCTGGCTTTTTGTTCTTCCGCCGCTCGATTCTGCGTGAACAGTTCCGTCGGTGATTTGCAATTCGTCCGGAGTGTTAGTACGCAGCTCTCTTTCTCGTTTCTCGAGATGAAAAATACTCCGTTAAATCTTATTTTCATGGTTTTATATGGTATGTAGAGACCCAGAATATATATATATGTCATAATTTGTTTGTTTTTTTCTCCGTCACAGTTTTCTTTCAAAAATATATTCTAAATACACTCCTACACTATCTCACACTCACTGTAAAGAGAAACTTGAATACGAGAAAGAGTGCGCTCCGTTTTTACATCGTAGTAAAACGAGCTTGTCAATGAAAGCAATAATGAAAACCGAAGCGCGAAAGAAAGAAAACAAAAAGGCGGTTTGAGATTCCGCTCGAATTATATTTAATATCGTAAAGATAATCCGGATTCGGGCTAATGCGATGATTTCATTTGGAGTTGATTAAATCCGAGGCGTGCACCAAAATGGCGGCAAGGTACCAGCGCTCCGAAACGCGACCAACCACATAGGGGGCACTTGAGCTCGCGCGGGGGGGAATTAGATCGATTTGTTGCGAGATCGTTAAGTGTCTTTTGACGATCGTCAGGAAACTCGTAAGACGAGACGAAATCTACAATGGTGGGTGGTGGTGACTGTAAGGTCGCCACCGTGGAGGTAGAGGCGGCCGGGGGCGACAACACGGCGACACTTCCGGTCACCAGGCCTCTCAATCCGCAAAACTCGCCGCCAAATGCACAGGATAACGCCGAGAAGAACAACGCCGCGAACAAGGAAATGGAGCTCAAGAATGTGCGCTCGACCCCGGCGAAAAAGTAAGGCGCACGTTGTAGAGGCGAATAAATAAAATGATTTTAATTAATTTAACAATTTTGCCATGTGTTTCACACTTGCGAATGTGTAGCATTATTTTTAGTGGACGAGACAGACATTTGCGTCATAATCTCTTCATCTCATCCTTTTAACATAATTTCACGTAAGAAAAAGTAACAGTATTTAAGTGATGAAAAAAAAAAAAAGCGCTTCTCTTATAACACGCTATTTTTATTTATATTATTACAACATATCAAATGATGCATGTAATGATTCTTGTTTGAAATTTGTTTCCAGACGAATGAAATATGCAAATTTTCCTTCCGTTCGTTTTAATCCGCTAGCTTTGTTCTCGGCAATTCTCTCTGCTGATACATAATTACAAACAACTGATGTTTTTTCCACGCAAGTACAAAATCTGGGTCAAGTATAAACTTCATATTTAGTCCGTTTGCAGTGCACATGTTAATAGAGCGTAATTATTTAACGTCATGTTAATTACACGTGTTCGGTGAAATTACGGCCTCAGAATTGGCGTGACCTACGTGCGCAACGTTGATTCTAATCAGTCGAAACATGATAAAAAAAAGAAACGAAGTTAATTAATTCAAAACTGTAAACTAAAGCAAACCGAAGTTTACTGCGATATAAACTTCAATTTTGTAAACGACAAAATAAAAATTTTTTAAAAATTGCAGCATCATTCTCCCTGTTATAAAAGCACATGATATTTATATCACATGTAATCAACAGCACTAATGTTTACAAAACACTTTCTATTGCTTTCAAAAGAAGTTTCAACACACACAATAATATGCAGTATCTATCATTCGCAAAAACGAGTAATTTTCTTACGTAATATCAATACATAATATTACATAATATTAATTTCCGGTTTTGTACTCGGTATTGCACGTAGCACAAATGCTTCATGAACTTTCGAGCGGAGAAATATCGATGTGCGTCCGTCTACGCGAAATCATTCGTCTCCGAAGCGTGAAAGATAATGAGCCGCGAATAGATATAAAACGAATGCAATAATTTAAGGGTGAATGGTGAACAAAAAACATAATAAATATGTCAGAATAATAAAATATACATCGAAAAAATCTCCACCTAACGTTACTTAGGTCTTTCTGATTAAAACTAAACATTTTTCGAGTCACATGCGCACATTATAAAAAATCTCAAGCTTACCCTTTGCGCTAGAGCTCGAATTGTCTTAAGTCAGAGATAGAAAACAACCGAACTACTGTTATAACCTCGTGTTATATACTCGTGAAGAACATCCGGGCCCGCGAGAAAATAGTAACAGAGCTCAAAATGGAAACGAGATAGTCGAGTTTGGTTTGCATTTCTATTTACGACGCAGTTCGTTAACCCGTGAACGGCTTGAATACGTGACGCTTATGTATCACGTATATGAACGACGTGCATAATGCAGTCACTCTCTCGTGCGATGAATTACAATCGATAATTCTTCAAATAAAACATTGACTAACTAAAATATAAAAAAATAAGAAGATAAATCTCCTCAATTCTCTGAATGTTTTACAAATTGCAAATCTAATGATTATTTTTTCACACGAAACAAAATACGTTTTCCTGTTTGTTTTTACTTTGTTTTTTTTTTCTCGTGTATTTCTCTAAATTCTTATGAACGTTCAAGTTTGTGGAAATTCTTATCTCAGAGGCTTCTCTCAAGCGTTGACGCGAAATGTACATGCGCATAAAACCTCGAATAAATCGGACAGTTCGCGCGCTACTTTTCAATTGACTAATATCGATTCTCGACGACAAGTGTGGCCGTATGCAACTTCGCGACGGAGCAATAGGTGTATCTCGGATTACACAGCCGCAGTCGCAATTGCATTAACACGGTCTCGAGCCAATGCCACCGGCAGTCTACGCGTTGGCACTCGCCACAAAACAGTGCGCCACAAATCTCTCGCGAGAACGTGTAACTCTTCCGAAATCTAATTAACTCGAAGATTGAAATTTCCGGCAGTGAGTCGCGAAATACGAACACTCGCGGCTCACATGTAAAAATATTTCTATAAATTAAATAATTAAATATTTTGTGTCAAATGATGATGTTGTGTCATAAGAGTGCAAGGTTTATAAAATTTGTGGTTATACGAAAGTGTTTGCAAACAAAAATATTTGTTTCCGAGAATAAAACAAAAAATTACTCTAATTAGAAATATTGCAATTTTAACGGGTAACGTCAAAAAGAATCGATGCAAATTCGATTGTCATCAATCGCAAAAATCACGAACGGTCTTTCTCGTTTGTTGTCACATAGGCAAAGTAAAGAATCGAATGTAAACATTTTTGAAGAGAATTTTTCAAAACACAAATGAGGATTCATTGATTAGATAAACATACGTAACTCTCTCTTTTTCTCTCTGCCATTTTTTCATGCCAAAACATAAAAATTATACATACTTGTTCATGTAGCTACAATAAATGATAAATCCGACGACATCTATTTAGACGAGCGCGGATTTTTACGATAACGGACTCGAATTGAAGACGCGAATAATTTAATTCTCAAATAAAGTTTCGCGAATAAACGTTCGAAAGGATTTGAGGAAAGGATAGAAGTGTCGAAAGAGGAGGCAAGGTTAAAGCCCATAAGAGGGCGAGGAAACAGGGAGGAGCACCGACGCCGAAAGTAGGTACTTCGAGATATCGACCAGCCGGTCTGGACCGTTCCACGTCCGCGCTGTTTCCATTTTCTCGTTTGCTCCTTGTTCGCACAACTGAGAAAAAACTGATACCGCCTCTTTCTTGTATAGCAAAAGAGATATAGCGAGTTACATTTTTCTTCGATGTTGGTGCCACTTTTATAAACCGGTTCTCTGTTCCAACTTATTTCTGATCCTACAAAATCACAAAAATCACAGAGTCTAAGAATCGAAAACCGAGTATATTTTTTCATATTTTTCAATTAAAACAAAAAGAAATTTTACATCGATTTTTTCTAATTTTGCGAGGCTCTTTTGTTCTATAATTAGGCAACCCGATATTGGGGGAGTCCGCGTAATGAAGCGAATAAACTGATGTACTGAGCAATATCCAAGACGAGAAATTCATTCACTGTGTTATTGAAGGCGCTGCCTGCGAGCCTAATTGTATTGAACAATAGCTGCGGAGTCTGGCCGATCAATTCAATTAGAAATGGGTTAGTTATATGTAAGTCTGTTCAGCTAATTAGTGCCGAGAACTGAATGCACATACTGTAATTAACACGTTTATACTCGCTCCAACGTAATCTTGCGCATAAAACTAATAAAATATCGAACACGTGTTAAAGTGCATAAAGATCGCGCTGATTAACCTCTGCAATTTTTTTTGTTTGACTCACAACATTTAAGTTTTTTTTTTTCAGCGCGAGAGAACTTTAATAGAATTTCCAGCAAAAACAAAACGATACATTACAGTCGCGGTAACTAAAATCGATATATTTTCACTAAATTAAGCCGAGGATATTGCGAAACAAGAATATCCGATTTTACCGATATAGCTTGTGTTACGATAAAATAAATAAAAACAAATGAATGTGCGAGATCGAGTTTGAAATAAAAGCGGCGGCCCACGTTCTTCTCCCGTAAGACGGAAAATATCACCCGCCTCCGCTCTGCAATGTATATCCTGGCTATCCATTCGGGGTGAGAAAAAAATCCCTGACGCGAGCTGTGCAGCAGCCTCGTGCGGGACACAATAAAGTCTGCATCCCCAACCCCTGAAATGCCACGGTGACAAAGGACGGTTAAGCCCTTCTGAACGTAGACGTAGACGCATACATGTTGTCGACGCGCGAAGCGCGCGGGCGTCGTCGTTGCTGCCCCTCCTGCGTGCGCGCTGCGCGGCCCCGTTTTCCTCCGTGGAAAAGCCTCATTTCCCGCGCGATTGATTCCCGGTGAGATCGCGCGTCGAGAGAGTTTGCGAGACCGGCATTATATATAGACTATCGATTGCGAGCCGCCTAACCTTTAAGAGAGAAAAAGAGCGTATAACGAGGATGAGGTGCGGATAAGTATGTCCGAGATGTTCGAGCGGCAGTCATGCTCGTCGATTAAAAGCGAATTCACCCAGGTCAATTGTTATTGAAGATCGACCTCTTTGTCCAGTTCCGCGCTTATAATTGTGCCACTCGTTCCAAGATCAAGCAGAGATCGGACGAAATTTAATGAGATTCTGTGATACGCGCTAATTAGCAAAATACATTGAGTGCTGAAACACGTAAAACTTCATCTCGGAATATTGAATTACATTATTTCTTTCAGCGCAAATGGTGAATTATCGAGTGAACTTGTGTGCCGCGCGGTGGTATCTTTTTGTGATGTAAATATTATGACGATTGTGATATTTTAAATAAATAAAAAGTGTTGAATTTTAAAAAAAGATACATACACTCTATATTTAAGTATAGTTCAACATCGCTCCGCTACAGAGTTTTTGTCTTATAAACTATTTTCGATTTGGTGATAAAAAATGGATTTATAAATGCGTTATGCGCATCTAAAACTGAATATCGGGGACAGTGTTATATATTTGGTGAAAACAATGAAAATTCGATGAGGCCCCGAGTGTCATCGTACAAAGACGAAAACAGAAATAGCAACGCTTGTGCGCGAATCGACTTGCGCGATCGGGAGCGCAACAGTCAGAGTTCGTTAGTGATCGAAGTAGGACGCGACGCAAGTGGTACATGTGAAAAAATATTGAATATTCGTAGATAATGGTAAAATTACAGTGACTTTAAGTAATTAAATGTAATTTCACGTGTTCAATGAAAAAGAAAGAACGCGTAGAAACATTTGTTTGAGAAAGAATATAATGATTTGAATACGTTTGAAGTTGTTCGGTCGTTTTGAAATTTTTCACGACAATCATCATGGAGGTCGAAGTTGTACCGTTTGTTGATAAAAATGAAAGCAAAACGAATATGCTGCCACGACGGGGTAGCAGAGTGCAAATTGTTCAGAAGAAAGGGTAAGATTATTGAACGCTTCTGACACGAAAGAAATGATTCAATAGAACTTGCGATTGTTAAAACGCGATCGATTATTAATATATGTCATGTAGATTAACTATCTCATATTATTGTGAAAGAGTCATCAGTTTGTCGTTTTTTTAAGTTGTGGTAGAAATGACAAACAAAAATTCGCACGTTTTATTTCAGAACATCGCTCTTCATCATCATGAGCTTCATCTACGCGAACTTGCTCATAGTCGTGTGCATCGCTTACGTGATAAGCGAAGTGGTGACGCACAAGTTGCCGCTTTATTACTACGAGGGATTCTTCACTTACCTGTACGGCATGAGTATCCTGTTCCTGTTGTACGTTTTCTGCTTCCTTCTTCAAGAAAGCGCCTGCTGTGCGAGAGGAAGCGACACGCCGCCACCGCCACCGCGACCACCCAAGGCCGGCTGGACCGCTAAGGAATCCAAAGACAAGAACAAGAAAAAGGATAAGAAGGATAAAGATCAAAAGCAACAGAAGAACAAAAAAGAAACTCAGGTTTTATCATTTAAATAATTTTTTTTTTTCAATTTTTGAACACAAGATTTTTTCTGATAATTTGACATTTCGCATAGAGAAAAAATAAATATATTTTTAGGAAAAGATTGAAAAGTAGTAGCAGCTTATCTAATTCAAAGTGTCCATAGCTGTGATTCACCGCAACAGGTTACTAAATTTGTTTCGAGCGATTTGTTTCACGGCTACGGCAATGGCATGTTACCCATGAAATGTATTTTTGTTAGCACGTAGCATCTAAGCAGATATACACTTGACGCTGACGTAATCGAGTCAACAGCTAGACATTATCAATCATGCCTTGAACCTACCGATGTTTCGAGCCTCATTTTTTAACACTCGAATAAAAATAATCTTTGATCATTTTTATATTTAATCTTTGAATTCTTCGAACACTAAATTACTTGCCTTTAGTATTTTCTCATTCAAATGTATTTTTTTTTTTTTTTTCCGGAAACAAATGTACTTTACGTTATTTGTAAAAGATCTTATTTTCGTAGGACGCAGCCGATGTTGAAGCTGGCGTTGCCACGCGAGCTTTGCGAAAACGGAAAACTTCGCAAAACGATCACAGTCACGGAAGCTTTTTCCTCCGAATTGGCGCGATAGGTGAGCTGAGAATTTTTCATTGAATTTCGAAACTCGTGAAAATAATCGTCAAATGAACTGATGAACTTAAAACTTCGAATTTAATTTAATTCAGCCTTTGGATTGGGTACCATGGTATACAATGGTCTGGAATTCGGCGCGTTCTTCGAAATACCATTTACATCGCCCTGCTATCAGATATTACAAGGCGTCAATCCGGTGTTGCAAATGATCTTCACTTTCATGCAAATGTACTTCATCTTTATGAATTCTCGAGTACGTATTTGAAAATCTGAAACAAAGTAAAAACACGGAGAGAGAACTCTCCCGGAAAACATAATAAATTGCACACCGACTTTTCGCAGCTGAATATCCATCGCTTCAAAGTCATCGCTCGCTTCGGACTGATGCACGTGGTTGCGACGAATCTTTGTGTATGGATACGCACGCTGGTACTCGAGAGCCTCAAAGAGATCACTCAGTATCACAAAAAACTAGGCCAGGTTGAAGCAGGAATTCTTGGTAAGCGATTTATATTTACGATCAAAAATCGCGTAGTCTTTAATTCGTCCAAGCGACGAGATCGAGCGAAGTTCAAGTTCACCCCGACGATAATACGTCGACCAATCGATAACGCGCATTTGCAGAGAGCATCAAGCAGCACTCGATGCGAAATGCCGGAGCCATATTGGGTACCGAGCCGCGCGACATGGCACAATTACGAGAAGCTCCTCTTACGGCGTCTACGAGGTCGACGACCGTCTTGCCGACCGTCACCACTAGCACGACCATAACCGCTCTGGGCCGCGTGATGAGAACAACGGCGAGATCGATCGCGGACTTGGTCACTACGCCGAGTTCCGCCACCACGACCACTTGGACGACCCCAACGACTACGACGACAGAGCCGACCACCACCGCTTCGGTGTTGCCTAATCTGACGACCACTACGGCGACGACTTTATCCACTCTCTTGACCACATTCACACCATCGACCATCAGCACTACTACCACCACCACCACTACCGAAAGGATCACCACTATCCCGTCTACGACCATCAGCACGACATCTACCACGCCGTCCACCACCACTCTTTGGTCGCAGTTTATGGAGCTGGTGAATGTACCGCAATCTGATATGGATAACCAAGTACGTATTTACACTCGCGTTGATATTTATAGATACTGTGAAATAATGTATGGTACTTAATCTCATCTGTTCCTGTCAGGTTTCGCAGATCTTCGATGTCAGCAACATCACGAACAGCAGTGAATATTGGAGTTCAAGCTTGGATACCTTTGGCATTCACCCAGAAGCCTTAACGGGGGACGGCACGATAACCAATTCGTGCGGACGCGTCAACATCATGGGTACCATTGTCCAGGATGCTGCGCCGTACTTGTTCCCTTTCATAATCGAATATAGTCTGATCGGTGCGGCGGTGATTTACGTCATGTGGAAACATATTGGTCGTCATCCGCGTTGGCCTCATCAAGCGGAAGCGGATCTCGAACGTCGCTTGGAAGCAATGCTCTCACGAAGAGCCGTTGCTCTTGCTCATGCAGGTAATAATAAATTAAAACATAATATTTTGTATTTTTCGTTTATTTGGCAATTGAGTTATCATAAAACCCCCCCGTTATCAGGTCACGCCAGAGTCGATTGCGTGGGAGCAAGCAAGGGTCTCTTCTTCGGTCTGCTTCTTCTGGTCGGCTCCCTGATATGTCTGATCCTTTTCTTCGTGCTGATTCATCATCCGGAACTCGGTCTGCTCGCGATTTATCTCGCCGATGTCTCTCACTGCGTTCTTATGGCGTTATCCATCGTCGCCATAATCGTCGGCTTCATTCGCGTGCAGAGTCTCAAGTTCAAGGCCGAGGAACAAAGCGACCTCAATGACATCCTCCTGCGCGTCTCCGCCTTCGGTCTCTTCGTTTACGCCGTCTTTAGCGTGATCGCCGGTTCTCTGGCAGCTTTCACGCACGAACCGAATCTGTTGGTGATGGTAACAGGATTGCTCTCGGTTGCCCAGGTGGTTCTTCAGATGCTCTTCATCGCAGACGTGTCGCGCAGGCGAGTTCATTTGCCGGAACACGATCGCAGCAAACCCGGCAGACAGGTTGTCACTTTCCTGCTGATCTGCAACGTGACTATGTGGGTGATCTACACCTTCGAGACCCAGAAGGTTATCGCCAATCCGGTGCAGCTCGATTTCTACGGATTCCTAGCCTGGGCCATTGTGCAGAGGGTCACCCTGCCGCTGT
Organism: Pseudomyrmex gracilis; assembly: GCF_002006095.1. Classification (NCBI taxonomy): domain Eukaryota; kingdom Metazoa; phylum Arthropoda; class Insecta; order Hymenoptera; family Formicidae; genus Pseudomyrmex; species Pseudomyrmex gracilis. Next base: position 2,822,951 of record NW_018020584.1, on the reverse strand, counting down.
GCATTTTCCACAGGTTCCACAGCGCCGTGACGCTCGCCGAGATCTGGAAGACCAGTTACAAGGCGCGTCTGGAGTAGACGAGCGAGGAGCCTCGTTGTGGTCAATCGTCCGGTACGGTCGTCGGTTGGAACAGAAAAGCGAGCAGGTCAGGATGCTCGACGACCTCGATCACGTACATCGATTTCGGGTCTCGAAGATGGACAGAGGCGGAAGAGAGGGCCGAAGAGATTAGTTGAGGAAAGGTCGGCGGACGGAAAGACTAAAAAGCTTACGGAGATCAACCAGAATAATCAAACACACACAGCGTGTGTAATATATACGTCTGTTGCACGAAGAGACCTTCAGATAAATATCCAAGTCGTTGATATAATTGTTGAAAAATACCAAGAATCCCAGTTGGAAGTTGGAGATTTATCTCGTTGAAGAACCCTTTATCGAACATCTGAAGAGACAACTTCAGTGATACGGTCAAGGTCGATCTGACATCCTCGAAGAGGAGCTTTCGTGTAAAGTGGAGCCAAGTCATCAAATCGCAAAACTATTTCTCTGTCTCCGGTTGTTTTTTTTTGTTTTTTTTTCTATATACATATACACTTGCATTTCTTCAGTTTCTCTTTTTTTTTATGCTGTCTTAGCATAAAATCAGTAGAGACGGCGAGAAGAGGATCGTAACATCTGAATGAATGATAGGCAAATCATCCTCGTCGATCGGGACAAGCTTTCGCTTGCCCATATTGGTGCAAAATAAAGCACAAAAAAATATTAGCGCTTCACGAAGTACGACGCATTTTTCCCTCACCATGTTTCTCACCTTACACGATCTCTATATACTGCCACCAAATTTTCTACTTTTATATGTATATCTTTATATGTACTGTATGTGTACCTTCGCCCCATTGTGCGTCAAGAGCACGAGATAGATAAAAAAATTCGGTTCACTCGCGAGAATTTAGATTTAGCTCGATATTTGTCCGGCATTTCACTCTTGTTTCATTCAGTACGAATATATCGGATCACGCTGTGATATACTTTTTGTGAACAAAAAAAAAAAGAAAAACTTTTAAGTCGGCGTTGGCGACAAATTTCCCTCTATATTTGTATGTCAACGGTATTTAAACTAAATATATTTCATATTTTTATAAGTCATCGATATATTTAGCAAACGAGATTAGCTTCTAAGTTGAATCGTGTTTAGTTCAAACGCTCGCTCTTTGATATCTTACGAGACGTTGATTAAATTCGGAACTAAATGTCGAGATTAACGGATTTGTTTCCGCACTTTATGAAAATTAAAATTTTCACAATCTCGAGACAAGTGGAAAAAATATTCTTCACTGATCGAGTCTGATGATCGTCGCGGATCAGCCGAGTTCGGGAGAAAGCTCGATAACAAAAACAGGGTAAATTCGCAGCTCTGATAAACCAAAAATCGATCGAGCTTTAGATTCCTCGATTTAAAAATTCTCGAGCCACTTCACTCGTGCGAAACCGTGAGTGCTTTCTCGCGATTATATTACGAGCACGAAAATTAACGAGAGATTTGCCTCTTCAAAAGAGGCATCATCCCGACACATTTCTGTCGTTATAATTCTCGTTACGTGTTACAAAGTACAAAATTATTTCTCACAGGTTTTTCGAATCTCTTTATCGACACTTTTGGAGTTTTGCGCTCTTTGAGAACGCGCCTTATATATATCTTGGTCCATGTATTTTTATCGCGAGCACAGAGAGAAGCGCACATACGTACAACAACAAACGGTCGACAACAGCATTGAAAGTCAATGAAAAAAACGAGACCGGGCTTTTTTTCAAAGCCAACATCACACAAACGATTGTAGAACATAGAGAGTATCTTATTAGCGAATGTATATGGCATATATAATCGAGTTCTCGCGAACATACGTGCGAAGCGTAAGTAACTAACGCGCTACGATGCGGATTATGTGACTGAGAACTAAAGGCGCGGAGCGGGCGGATAGAGCAGCGGGAATAATAAAGCGACTTTGCGTCGAAAAGACTTATTTTCAGCGGAAAAAGCGACTCGTATGTCGGCTTGTCCTTTAACAGCAGCAAAACGTTATTGTGGCGTGCGATACGACGCTCGAAAAGCGTCGAAGCTTTCCGTTGCAAAATGGCTTAATTCTTTGAGGGGCGATGGTGCAGCTTATGTACAATTCTTCACAATTGAATATGTATAAGTCTAATAATATCGCTAGGTGCCACTTTAATGCGTTTCTGTGTTGGTGCGATGTGGTTTTTTCAATTCACAAACTATACAGTGCCTAAGTTTTTCTTCTGATATTTCCTTTCTCTTTTGGCGGCCCTCTCCGAGTGAAAAAAAAAAAAGAAACATTTCGCTGTCTTTTTCGGCCCCTGAAAGAGTTAAGAGGGAGAGGTTATAAATATACATGGGGATAGAGAAAAGAGAAACGAAATCTACCGAAAGCGAAAAGCTCGCGTATCTTTCACACGAAGGAAACTAGAATACAATTATTATCATCATTATTGATTATATACCCAGCAAACAATTTCTGTTTTTGACAATTTCGGCTCAGACCTTGGCAACAGAAATTGTTTGCAGAAATGCTACAATACGGAAACACTGCCAAAACTGTTAGCACACAAAAAGAAAAAACGCAACAACTTTGTTGGCAATATACATGAGAGTATT
>NW_018020584.1:2803900-2820190 GCF_002006095.1 Pseudomyrmex gracilis | reverse complement strand
CTTTGCTTGTGGCAGACTCTGTCATCATTTTGGTCGCATTTTGACATTTCACATGTTGACAGACATGGTTACCAAACCATATCCTACTGAGGACACAGATGGATATGGTTCTGTGACCGAAATGTTTGCTGGGTATATATATATATATATAGTGTTTAAGCCTATCTCGAAGAGATTCGATCTTACACATTTACTTCGCTATTGATATCGTACGTAGAATCGTTGAGAAAAGAAAAAACTGTTCATCGTATATATACATATATATGACTATCGTATATATACATATATACATATATGTATATATGAGTATAGAAGTTATTATATGTATACTTTGTGAATTCCTCAAGTATAATCTCCGAACCTTGTGAAAATAATCCCTTCTCCTTGAAGCCGCCAATTGCATTGATAAATTTTATTCAATAAAATTTATTAACGCACAACTCGCATAAATTTTATTAAATAAAATTTTTTTCCAGCGAAGAGAGAGAGACAGAATTTCTCAAGAAGACACATTAGTATATATAAATATACTAGAAACCCAAATACCGTCACACAAAGCACCGTACTCACTCAACGTATTTAGCTTTCGAGTCTAAATATTTTAATTATTAGAGATAATATATATATACATACAAGTGACATGCCCGCGAAATAAGAAGATAAATAGCTGTTAACGAGATTAATTATACATAATTTTACGATTCAAGAACGACATTATTAAGAAATACGAATACAGTATAAATATATATATATATATAGATATATAAATAAAAACAAATATATATATATATACATATGGAAACTAATTTCGATGTGCGCAATTGTAGACAAAATGTTGCGCGCGCCATGTAAATATAACGATCGTTAGTAAGTTAATTATTCTTTGTCAGTAAAATTACTGAGCAGAGTGTGTATGAAATAAACGACATTACAAATCGCCAATACAAATTTGTCACATAAGTAGATTTACTTTTTTTTTTTTTTATTTCTTTTGTTACACTCTCCAAATTGCACACGATATGCAGCTAAGAAATACGTATATAAGCTGATTTTGCCAAGACTATATATGTGTGTACGACGTAAAATGTACGATGTATATATATATATAAATCTAACATATATATATATATATATATTTATTGTAGAAAAATATATACATGCCAGTACAAAGATTATATAACGTGTATGTGAAGTTCTACGAAATCAAAACAATAACCATGCATTTCGCATATTTTACAGCCTTTACAGATTTTACCACTAAAAATTAAACAAATCAGCTTATATATACATATACAAAACATTTATAATATTTTTTCTCTTTACATTTATATATATCGGTTTAGAGAGATTCGAGTTATCAGCCATTTTTCTAGAAAAAAAACTGTCGCAGACAAAAAAATCCTTCCGCGAAAATCTTTTCATCGACACTCTGCATGAGATCACGTAGCAGAAGGAACGACGACACGTTAGCAAAAGGTCATTATGAGAATTAAATTAATTACCAAGGCACTGCCACACCGGACCAACAAAACCGAAACGAATGACAGAAGGGATTCGGAGAAGGAAAAAAAACAAAACGCGCCCTAATAATGCAGAAAAGAGAACCAATAATGCTTTATCGAATTTCCGTAATGACAAAAACTATTAAAAAAGATATTATATGAAACCGAGACCCTTCCACGTTTAACGAATGTGCATGAATGCGTAGTTTCAATGTACGTGTGCAAGAGTAATGAGAGAATGAGAAGAAAGAGAAAGAGTGTGTGTGTGTGTGTACGCGAGAGAGAGAGAGAAACGTAGACAAAAAGAAAAGAGAATGAGACACCGTAAATCGTTTTTTTTTTTTTCGGCAAACAACGTCATTGTATACTCTAGCCGTGTGTTTAAGAAGCAAAAAAACCACAATTCTTGTATATGTATATCAATATCTCGATAGTAGCCGTAAGCCTAATTAGTGAGTCGCGGATTTGCATTAACGCAATAGCAATCCACTCGTTTCAATCGCATAATTTATCGTCAGCGACGGTTCATTTATATTCTTTTATTCGAGATCATAGAATCATGTAATTGTTTTTCTATCGCAAACGTTCTTCTGTTTGTTGTCTGTATAATATTTTAGTCACGCAAGAGAGCGATGCGACGTATAATCAGAGCGATACATCTCTGTTCAAACATATTACGAATGTACATTGTGATCTCCGTTGTGATACCTGTTCATCTTTTGTAATTACGAGGGACTTTTTCTAAAGTTGCGTTTTTTAGTTTTTAAGATAATAGCATCGTCTGCAACGACAATTTCCGCAGCTCGTAAGAAACAAACGAAAAAAAACAGAATAGCGAAAATTTGCATACGGATGCGTGCCGGAAGCAAATCCGCGACGCATTATTATTTAACGTAATGTAGTGAGTTTTTGATGTCTTCGAGTAATATATATAATTACAGTTTGTACACGTATACACAACAGCATAAATATTCACATATACATACACAAAAACACACACACATCTGCGCGCGCACAAGTGACATCACTTACGGATTTACCAGAGACACATCGCATCAAAAAGGAAGCGAGGACAATGGCAAATACAGAAAGAAAGAACGTTTCGTCGAAGCAGGCGATAATGACAAGCACATGTGACACAGAAAAAAAAAAAGTAAAAGTATAATTACATGTTGTGGTATAAGCAGTTCTTCGAATGTCGAGTAGCGACGAATACGTCTGTAAATTCGTATAAAATTCGCTCATTCATCGATTCCTATTTTCATTGTATACTGTTAACAAAAAAACAAGTTTCATTGTAATTCAAGTTACATCGGCACAATGTTGCCACATCATTTGTAACAATACACGATTATATTGGTTAATAAAAGTTATCTTATAGACGTAATGTACGTGTAGTTTTCGTCTGCTTTTTTTACTGCTATTTACTTTTTTGCTCCTTTTCATATTTTTTAAACCTCATCTTTGTTTTTTAAACAAATACTAGTACAACACAAGCGCGCGTTACGTTGTTAGTGTTTTTATTTTAACTTGTTGCCAGTAAACATAATCTGTCACCACGATAACAGCTAGTATATATGTCTTACAAACCATAATACATATGATGTACATATGAAAGATGTCAGAACTAACGCATAAAACTCAAACTCGAAAAGTAAAAGAATAAGAGAGAAGTAGAAAAACAGCACGCGTGACTACAGTAAAGTCACGTAACAAAAAAGTAAAAAACTGAATATTTTATATATATATATTGTGCCGGTATAAATATATATATACCGTAATCACGTGACCGAGGTCAGCGACTCCGCCGCGGTCGCCCGGCCGAGGTCAGTGACCCCTCCCAAGGTCGCGCGGCCGCGGTCAGTGACCCCGCCGCGGCCGCCCGGCCGAGGTCAGTGACCCCGCCGCGGTCACGTGACCGAAATCAGTGACCTTACCGTAGTATATATATAATACATATAATACAATATAATATATAATATAATATATATAATATAATTTATATATATAATATATATAATATATAGTTTTAGTCACATAGTGTTTTTCAACTTCTCTCTGTCACGTGACGTTACTTTAGTCACGTTTTTAAAGACACGTTAAAGCGCAGTCACGTTACTTTAGTCACGTAGTGTTTTTTTCTTCTTTTTGTCATGTGACTTTAAAAAACGCACGAATACTTTTGTCTTTTAGTGTCTTGTCCTGAAGCGATTGAAACTAAAACAAAAGTGATCGGTTCAGTCGTTTTTGAGATATTGCTCCATGAAAATTTATTCACTTCTCAATCGCATGAATTTCGCGTATAAGAGAACGGCTTCGCGCCGTTCGACTTCGTTGCGCGTGAACTTGGCCCGAGACACTACCGTGCGTTTTGATATGTAAGACATGAATCGAGAAACACATCCTAGAAACGTTTAATCAGCGTCAAGATAAAAGTAGCAACAATCAATATTGAGAGATTTGATTGTGACTATTTACACACACTTTTTTTGATAGGATATAGAATAATAAAAGATATCGTATGAAAAACACGCATCGACAGCCAATAAGAATGCTCGTGCTAGATTGTATCTACAGTAGATACATAAGATTCCGAATATTTTATTAAAATATTAACTTTTTAAATACTTTTTTATCAAATTATCACGTACTTATTACGTAATTGTAACTTATATATTTTACTTTAAAAATATTTATAACAAAAATATATTTTTTTAATTTTATTAAAATGTTATTGATATAGTACACACACAAGTTTTTGTATATTTTATTAAAAATGTAAAAACCATAAAAAGTGTTTTTATTATATTTGAAAAACACTTTTTGAATAATAAAACAAACGAAAAAATTGTTGTGTGTGACTGAGTAAAATCAATCACCATTTTGTAATAAACGTCAAATTCTGTTACCTGTATGTATAACGTCATTACAAAATGGTGGTAGATTCTATTTATTCACAAAGATAACACAGCGATAAATTTCTCCGATTGTTTTATTATTCGAAAAATTATTTTTCGCGTTTTTTACATTTGCAATGAAACACTGTAAAAAAACAACAGCGTGCACGCAGTCTTTGATAAGCATACCTTTGTTTGAATCTACAATCTTGCGAATAATCAGCTCGGTTTAACTTATTAAATCGACTGAATTGTTAATTGTTGCTTTAATAATTTCAAGAGAGATGGTGTCGTGCCTGAACTCACGTGCGCGTACAAAGTGTGTTAAGGACTTCATCGAAATGAAATCTAGCCCGGATTCTCGTAGCATACCCGCGCACGCAAAATTTATATTAAAAAATACAGTTTAACGTTGTAATACGAACGCGCTATAACGGTAGCAACTTTTACGCACATAAGTGTAAGAATATTACTTTCCGTACAAAAAAAAAAAAAGAAATTATCGTATACTTGCGTCAAATTAAAGCTGTGAAATTAAATGTACGTTCTCTTAAATGTAGTTGTTCAGACGTGTACATATCGAAAAATTAATGTCACATGCGCAGTAAGACACGACTTGAGAAGAAGACTCGAGTGAAAAAATGACTTTGTGCGAAGAATTGCGGAACTGAATAAGCCAGACGTGAGTCAGGAACCGTAATTAACGAAATATGCCCCGACTACTGTCTCGGGAATATATCGTAACAACGCAACCGAGCAAAGACGAGAAGACGGAAGGTGCGCGCGAACGAGCGAAATTACAAACGAGGTAGAAAACGGCCGGGCCGAAAGAAAGGTACACAAATGTATATGTATGGTATGCGCGTATCGACGTCGACACCGGGAGTGTTCGCTCGCCTGGCTGCGGCCTGGCATTGTGAACGACCGGTAAACAATTAGTCGCGCCGTATGGCGATGAATCATTATTAAAGACGACGACGATGACGAGCCCGACTGTCCTCAAGCGCTCCGTGTCGTGTCGGTCATTCGTACCGGGCCTGGTTAACATGCGACATTAATTTGCGTAAGGTGTGTTTTGGGGTGCTACTTGAAAAGGCAGCAGCGGATGTGAGCGCGCAATAGAAAAGAGATGACGTACCGAAAGCGAGGAGAAGAGAAGGAAGAAGAAGAAGAAGAAGAAGAAGACGAAGAAGAGAGAGGAGCACTGGCCCCGGCGCGAGGGGCCTCATTTGCCTTTCAATGCGCTGCTTCCCTTCGTCTTCTCCTCATTGTGCGACACGTCCATTGTCGTGCCTCCGTACACCGTGTATTACCTGTGCCTATCCGCATTTGTGTCGGCGTGGGTGGCGACCGCGCACGGCAGCCGCGTTAAAAGACCGATTCCTAAAACATGTTTCAGATACTCGTGACCGGTCGCGCATTTTCTCGGGACAAACGACGAAGAATTATTAGTCTCTTCAACGTATTATATTCCCTCCGCTGTTCCCCGTCGTTCGCCGTCGTGCCGTTACAACGACTGTTAGGTGGAATCCGTGTTTACGGGTCGCTAGGTGAGACGTGAACTCGTCAGCGGTAAAGAAATATCACGCGAATAGTGGTAAAGAAAACTAATGTAACGTATGTATAATGAGAGTGTACTTATCGATTGGAGAGTCTGAGATTGTTTTTAAGATTTCAAAACTATACAAAAATAACGCGAAACACTATGTGTTTATTTCCCAGTGCTCAATTTGATTGGACAAACCTCGTGTTTTGTATACGAGTAGCCGCTTCTGAGTTATCGCAAATTGAAAATTCAACACGCGCACAAGATCTCCGTTACAAAATTGTCGATACTAATTTTCATTCGCGTTTCTCGCGAGGCTGCGAAGTACAGACCGCGCCGCAATCTTGTTTAACTACGTACGATCCGTCATCGAGATAACGAGGCTGCTGAGAATTCATTCCGAGTAATTTCGCGTCTCTGAGAGACCGATAACATTCTACACGCGCGGGGCGGAGAGAGATTTCTCCTCATCAGTACGCGTGGTGAGGTGCGACGTGAAAAAGGATCTTCGGCGTGCTTCCGGATGCCCGACGGCTTTCCACTCTAGAGCCAACGTATGTACATAATAGTCCGTATAATGGCGGTCGGGCGGGTGCGAGAGTCGTGTCAGGTCGACCCGAGGAAGCAGATCGACTCGGAGACGCCCCGGGCGGCTCGGCGCAGCCGTGCGAGGTGAGAGACCACAGCCTGTTTGTACCGCTTAGGCTAATGAGGTACAGATGGCGATATTGTTGTGCAGGTTGTAAGGTGGACCGGAGGGTGCGACGAAGGAGAAACGCACAGGACACACAAACCGAATCTACGGCGCAAGGTGGCTATACCGAAGGCGGACACGAGCGCGAGCGAAAGGGGTTGCCCTCGTTTGATCCGATTCTTATCTCGGCCAGCCGGTCGCTCGGCTACCGCGCGATCCCTATCTCTCGCCGATATGCACCCTTCTTTTTTAACCCGGTGTTACGGCGAAAACCTGCGGTGGTTGACTGCACACGCTCGCCTTTTCGGCCTGGCGCAGATGCGCCGCGGCGCAGTGCTTGCATACCGGCGCGTACGCAACTTTGATCCTCGCTTCCGATAATAAAACGCGACGCCCCTAACTAATGTCCGCTCGTTTCACGCTGTGCGTGTGTGTTGTATTGTATTATAACACGATAAGCGAGCGCCAAGATTTGCCGGACGTTAAACATATTTTGTGTATAACAGCGAGGAAAGAATTTTTTTCTCAGAATGTACGCGTGTGCGATCGCGTGCGTTATATTTTTAAGAACATTATTATTCTTTGAAAACTCTAACGAAATTAAACGTTGTTGTTTCTTCTCATTTTTTTTGTGCGTATTTTTTTGTGTATCCTCTCTAGAGGATTGTATTAATGCGTTTCTCCCTCACAAGCAAAAAAAAGTTTATATGCATATTTATAAACACACGCAAGGATGAGTCGAGGAGAGGAGTTCTCGAAATCGGAGCGAAACGAGAGCAAGCTGCAGCGGACAGCCACGATTTCACACCGCGGCCGTGATCCGTGATTTCACGGCAGCTGCTCACGCGGCAGGAAGTGAGACATCATACGTGTGCGCCGGCACTAACTTTCTTGCATAATGTGAAATCGAGGACGGAGCGCGTTGGCCGCGCTCGTCTTTAAGACCGACAATCGCCGATGGAGAACAATGAAACGATTAATCGTGCCTCGGGTGCAGCCGGTTCAAGAATTGTCGAACTGACTTTTTCGATAAAATAAACTTTGCTTCGATCAAGTAACTCAAAGGTTACAAGTAGAAAAGTATACAGAGAGTCAGAGTGTGTGATATGAAGAATTTTTATAGACGCGATTAAAAATCTCGTAATCATTGATATTTTATTTAACAAGTCGTAAGAAATATTAAATAAATTATAGAACTACATAATTAAATTATTTAGCGTGCATGCAAATGTTTGTTGCACAGGTGAGTCAAAAAACCGATATAATAACCGCGCTGTTATTTGCACTCTTCCTGAAAGGAGGAAAGGTCTTCCGCTTAGGGGCGGAATAAGTGCATCCTTAATTTCCTTCTTTAGCTCTGACAGAACCGATAAAAGGATAATAGTCGCATCTTCCTTCTATTTACGCTCGCTTCCACTTATCACGACTCCGATCTATATATAGGAACCCAATTTTTTAATAGTCGTCATTACGGACTTTCTCGATATGGACGGCGAAAAGGGGGGGGAGGATGCAATCCGTGGGCATCAAACTGGAACGTTTTCGCGTTCGGTATAATACAGACAGGATGCTAATTTGATTATTACTCGGATTGCTGTAGTTACGAGTCGCAGTACTGCTAAATTGCAGTAATCACTATTTTCCGACAACGCGCGCTTTCTTATCGCGTCGAGAAACGCCGTAATTACAAAGTGTTTATCTCACGAAGACACGATATGTGTCAAATTCACATTTCAAAATGAGACAGCGTCGCAGAGACGGGCGTTCGCACCGCTTCAAATTAATCCTTTTTATCAGCGCGTATATTCAACTTGAGCGCAGGAAAACCGGCGTGTACTTATACACATATATGTAGCGGAAATCGCACTGAGTCACGAAATCGTTTTCACCGGCGCTTCGCGATATCTGAAGTTGAACGAAATCTAGAAAATATTCTTAATCTTGTAAATATACAAGATATTGTATATTTATAAGAGATTAATACTACTAACCACCTTTTTTTTTTTTTTGCTCGAGATTGACCTTTATCATATTCATTTGCGATTGTCTACAAAACGAGCGTTCTTTCCTTTCACTCGCAAATATGATGCGATTATCGTCCATTTTGTTTAAAAAAAAAAAACAAAAAAAACAAATATTCAAATGTACACAAGGTGTTGATCGACGTAAATTCACGATAAAAAATATCGCGAACAACAATGTTAGGATCCTTGGCCATGTCGGCCCGTAAATCCCGACAAGACTTTTTGCGGACGGCACGAAACGTCGTACGTATAAGGTGGGTACATAAAGTAGGTGGACTGCATTTATCTGCAACCCTACACCGTTGGCGTGGTGGCGCAGCGCGCCGTGTACGCTTGTACTTAGGTTAAATTACGGTTAGGCACACGTGCAAGTGCCATTAGTTTTCTCTCGTGCGTACGTCGTTATGACTGGGCAAGGCATCGGCGTTTCATACGTTTATGTAAATATAAACCGGAGCGCACACTTGTAGGAGAGCGCCGCCGCAATGACCGGAGCGTAGTTGCGAGCGTGCAACGGATAGTATATAGCTGCGCGAAAAATCGCGAGTGTATACGACAGTCGCGTTTGCCGGCAAAAGTCCGATTACGCTCGTTACCGGCACGAACGGCGATTTTCTAACCCATTGGATCGTCACTCAAACGTCGCTCTATCTATGCATCTTTACGCGTACGAGAGACTGTAAGTGTTAGTTTGTGCGGCTTTCTTCGTCGAAAAGATAAAAATTATATAACATTTTTTAATTCTTGAAATTTTTTGTTTATGTATAAACGGATTTTGTATTTTGAATTCTTTTATAGCGACAGCGAAAGAGCATTTTAAGCATTCGAAAGTCCGGTAACGCACGTCTGCTCGCGATTTCTCGCGGAGAGTTCCGTGTATCTTCTCACGGTTTCTCTTCTTGCGGTCTAGGGGAAGAGACAAGGGAGAGACGCCGCGGTAGAGCCACGACGAAAGGAGAAAGAGAGCATGTGAGAGAAACCCATTGCCGAGGGAATAGACGAGAGGGAAACAGATCGTCGGCGAGAAACAGAAGCGACGCGAGGAAGCGGGCTTCTCCGGAGGCGACAGAGGAATACAGAATTGTGCAAGGTGGTGGAAGGGGGCGGCAAGAGAGAAGAATTGAAAGACGTTATGAAAATAAGGCGAAGCCGGAAGGGGGTGTACGATATGCGCATGCGACGATCGACACGCAAGACAGACGCTCTAATTTTAGATCTTGTCACTCTGACGCCAGCTGGCGTGCCCCTCCCCGCCTATTACGCGCGTTTACGCACACACCGTGGCCGGCGAGCGCAGCGCGCAGCGCAGCACGCACCGCGCTCAGCCCCGCGAGGCTCTCACGCGCGTTATAGCGCACACATATATATACAGGGTGTCCCAGAATTGGTTTAACATCTCTCGTAGGCAGATAGAAGGAATAAAACTGAGGTGAAAAGTCCTATACCATTTTGCTAAATTCGCAATAGTTACTGAGATTTTAATTGACAAAGATCCGCGAATAAGCATGCATTGAGCTGTCTTACGCGCGTAAGACTGCCCGCCGCGCTTCGCGCGCTAACGGTGTTACCCATAGCGACATATGGGAGGAGCTAATATAACAGCATATACTATAACATATACGTATTAAAATGTAATTGTGTGAAGCGCGCCGGGCTGTCCTACGCGCGTAAGTCAGCCCGATGCACGCTTATTCGCGGATCTTTGTTAATTAAAATCTCGGTAACTATTGCGAATCTAGCAAAATGGTATAGGACTTTTCACCTCAGTTTTATTCCTTCTACCTGTCTACGAGAGATGTTAAACTAATTCTGGGACACCCTGTATACGCGCGATGCACATCCGACGTGGCACGTCACAATCGCCCACCAGCCTCACGCCACGGATGCGAATTTGCTCGAGAGATGAATGCTTACCCGGCTATTACGTACCCGGCGCGAAGTTGATGAAGATCGGGGTATATGTTTGTGTGTGCGCAAGTCAAAGCGTGATCTCCGCGAATCCCACATGTCATCCCCTTGCGTGTCGTTCCAACGATCTGACTGTTTCGGAAGTCGGAACAATCGTTTAACTCGAAATTTTTGATCGAAAGAGAAAGTCGGGAAGTAGATTCGAATGTGTCCCACCGTGTGATAGATTTCTCTTCGTGACCGTGAGATATTTCATAAAACCGCATCGCGAATGACGAATGATATGTATGTCGCTCGATATGTATTGCGCGAGTTGTAACGAGCTCATTCGCGCAAATTATAGATATCTGTTACTACGTATATACTCGCGTATATACGTTAGATTAGATTATTCAATTACATGATACAAATACGTTTGTTTGCACAAATTACAAGGTGTACGGCGGAGGTTAAGCGAGGAGTTGTAGTAAGCGTGTACGATTCCGCGTCCTTGGATTTATATAAAAGTAGACATTCCGCCGTCAACGCGCTATTTCATTAATCAAAGGAATTTGACGTCTTCGAGCGTCGATGAAATAATTACGAAGTAACGGTAGACGAGTGGATATGCGCACGATTTTCATAAGCACACACACACATATATATATATGCACCTCCGAGGCATTAAAATAATTACTATTATCATACACGTCACACACTGGACGTTTTTTATTGCAAAAACAAGAAGTCTCGAATTGATCTAAAAGTCTGCGCAATTTACAGCATACTCATATTTTTTTTCTTCGCTCTCGCAGAAATGCTTGTCTATGATTGCCGAGTAAACACGCGAATTTAATTATAATTACGTCACATATACGTCTTGCGCGAGAAATGTTGTGACACAACATTTAACAAGTTTAATCCATTTTCTATATAAATTGCTTATATATATAACATATACATGTGTACACTTTCTCATTTTACCTTAACGACACGTTGGCAAACACCAGGTTCTAATGTGAAACTGAAGGTGGATAATCGTCGCACGGAAACATGCAAGCTGACATTCGCTTGAGTATCTCGTTGAATTTAATTAGACGTCACATCTCTCGTTTTTCTTTTTTTTTTTTTTCAGTTTCTTTTTCGTTTAATTCTCCTCGCAATAATTTTTTTATCACTCAAGTAATATCCGTCATGTTTTTTTCGAACATAAACTGCTATTAACAAAAAAACAAAAAACTAGACAGCCACCGCTCAAAAAAGAATCTTGTAATTTACGTCTAACGTTTGCGCATCTCTGTCGAGAGTTCCCGACTTCTGGACGAGCTTAATTCGATCTTACGTATTCGGGAAATCCGCGTGTGTGCAAAGACTATTACGCAAATCGGCCAAACGGACGCGAAGATGAAGACGATCAGAGCGAGCGAGCGAGCGAGCGAGCGAAGAAAAGGCCGTAATTTCCGAGGTGGCATCGCGCGCAGCGCACATAGGCCAGGTCAGCCCCCCTCCGATCGCGATAAACGTTGAACTATATAAAGCGAGGGTAGAAGAGAGAGACACATCGCGGGGGCATCGTACTTGCGCGCAGATATATCTTCTCGTATTATACACGAACGTGTATCTAACGGGGCGCGCTGATGAGAGAACGGCGATGAGGGACGACGGATGATATCTTTTCGCTCTAGGTTCCGTGGCAATCGGGAATGGAAAGAAGGCGCACTCGTCGGACCTTCACTTCCTCTCATTGTTCTCTCCCTGTCGTCTTCCCTGTGTGTTCGGGGCGCTTTCTCAGCTTGCCTTAATTCGCCCGGTGTATTCAGAGAAGGTGGGCCCCATGGTAGGTAACAGTGTAACATCCGATTAGCTCATTATGCGAAGGAGATCGGCGCTCGATAAATTCGACGCTTCGGCCGTTCAAAATACGCGGTTGCGGACGATTCCGCTAGTCGCTCTGCCGCGTTACGCTACCGCGCGGCAACGCTCTCATGCCTCCTGACGGACGTTCCCGTTGATAGATGGGACGATATTGATTATTATTTCTTTTTTTTTTCTTGCGAACTAGCGGATACAAAATGAC
The DNA here is from genome assembly GCF_002006095.1 of Pseudomyrmex gracilis. Classification (NCBI taxonomy): domain Eukaryota; kingdom Metazoa; phylum Arthropoda; class Insecta; order Hymenoptera; family Formicidae; genus Pseudomyrmex; species Pseudomyrmex gracilis. The sequence goes on along the minus strand of NW_018020584.1, from coordinate 2,807,563 downwards.
ACTCTGTAAACACTTCCGGTGATACGTGATCGAGGCATCGAATGAAAGCATATATTGAAATACTTTTTCTCAACAAAATCAACACACATTCGCACGTGAGAGAAACGCTTGCTACGATCTTACACGATGTTTTTTCAAACGGAAAAATCGATCGATTTTGTCGCCTCTCGTTTGACATTTCACAAAGCATCGGATATCGTGGCAATTACCCGACTCTTTTTTATCGGAAACAGTCGTTTCGTTGTGTCGGAAGACACAACAGGTGTAGATATGTGGTTGTTAATGATCCAAGGTTTTTCTGATACGACCAGGTGCGCAGGTTCAGGTGGAAAAAAAAAAACCAGGTGAATCAAGGCTGCGCGAGAAAGTCCGCGAAGGAAAAGCAATCTGGTCGGAGACTGATTAATTGCGATCACACCGTGTGCACAAGTAATTTATTTTTAACATTTCAGAATTTTTTTTTTTTTTTTTTTTTTACATTATCATTTAGACAGGCAGATATGTTCGCCCAACAAAAGCAGCTACTTGTTTTCGCTTTAATCGATGACGATTAAGAAATGAAGCGAAACGAGTTTGGTGCACATTCTCAGAAATCTCGAAGAGCAATCGATCGGGTATCGATCCCTATTCTCAAGTCGTTCGGAGCCGCCCACCGCTTGGAAAGATTCGCATGTGTGTGTGTGTGTGTGTGTGTGTGGAGAAAAATCTCTATATACGTATACACACAACGTCCCATTAGCCCGGGATGCGAAGATCGTCGATAAATTTGCGGATCGTCAGCGCCACTTGCGCGCGCGCACTGCCGAGAATGCAGCTGGTTGTACGGGCGCGAATCGCGATCGCGATCTCACTCGCCGCTTTTATAACGGCAACATCTGGTCGCGGTTTCGGCGCTTAGCGTCTCAAGGACCGCAGGTATTTCGAGTGATGCGTATATATCGGCGGATAGGCAGGCATTCGGCAGGCATTCGGCAGGTGGTGACCTACCTGTCTGCCCGCGGGCCGGAAGCGGAGGTGGAAAGATTTCGTTGCGGTCAGTTTTGGAGCAATACGTCATCGCCGGGTTATCCTTTATCCACCGAAAGAATCAAATTACGGGCCTTCGGCCTTGTTTTTACAATCCTCTCGGATGGCACGATAGAAACCATCGCAGATAAGAAGCGTAAAAGGTGTGCGCGATCTTCGATTATAAATCATAATCGGGCGGATGTGTGTACGAGCGCGCGAGCGCGATCAACCGAAACCGGTCCTCGCGCGTACGGCATTGTAACAAAACATATGCGCCCGGAATTTGTCAAACTATAAATCTCTACGTTTGTTTGTAATTTTAATTTTTAAATCGTTTATATATCTTTTATCTTTATCGTTTCTCGTAGTGACGCAAAGTTTTGTTTGAGCTTTGTATAAATCTAACCGCGACAAATGGATGAGACACGGTCGAAGCCGCTTGTAAACCGTGACATCCGGAGATTAGTCTTAACTTGTTAACAATGTTATTCATTGTTCACACGTCCGATAGGCCCGAAAGTCGACGACGCGACCGCGCTCGTCTGTCAGAGAGATTATCTTCGCATATACTTCCTGGGATTATTTTCTCCCTCTCCCGAATTGATAATTTTATAATGCGAGAAACACTTGGCAATTAACTGTACCATAGTGTTTTTGACTGAAAACTTTTTCACGTATATCTGTGTGTGTAGGTGTGTTGCGATATATTTTACTTTGATTCTGGCAAACAGTTAAAACAATAACTTATTTTAACATTCTTTTTTCTCTCTTACATTGGTATTCAGTCGTCGTGACTTTTTAACCCGTTCTGTCCGACGACACTATTTATCACGGTGCACGCAAGCTGCGCAATCGCATAAAGAACCGCACGATTGACGTGCGCGATGCAGCAAGCGTTCAAACGTGTTATTATTAAAAGTCGCTTGTTTGCCTGGCGCACGATACGTCTAAACCGGATTAAGACAATAAATAACGTCATTATCATTTTTACCAAAGTCGATAGAAAATATTTCTCTTTTTCAAGTAGTGTAGTTATAAACAAATGTAATAACGTGTATCAATTAATATATCGCGATACGTATGAGAACATCGCGTGCGGACGAACTTTCGTTAAGCGGGTCACCGCGCGATATAAATGCATATTAAAAAAAGATATCGTGCGCGATATTTTAATATAATTATATAAACGCACAATGCAAACGGAATTTGTGCCCGTGCGAGAAAAATTAATAAATTGTCGAAAACTAGGACAGAGAATAAAATCAGCGTATAAACGTTTAATCGCTTATCGAACCGAAATATATTTATGGACACTGAAGCTCGATAATTGCTCACGTTACACACGCCACACACACACACACATGCGAACTTACGGCGGTTAGTGTTGCGTAATAACACGTATCGAACGGACCATCGAGTTACGAGCTTGAACAATCCGCAGATCAAACACAGGATGCGATCGAATTGGGCGAAAAGCAGCCGGTCCGCAATTATATCTTACGGAACAGTCTCTCATCGCGGCCGCATACGGCGGCGCGCACCGGATACCGCGGCGAAGGCGTCGCAATGAGAATTCATGAATTAAAAGGCTCGCTCGTTCGGTTCGCGCGCCATGTGCCCCGAGGGCTAACTCGCGGTCTCGAGAATCCCGACGGCATTGGCCCACCTGTTTTGTTCACCCGTTCGGCCCGTCTGCGCTCCTGTTGCGCCCCAGTTGGCACAGATGTTCGTTTAACTCGACTTCAGGTTTCTCCGCTCCGAGTAGAGAGTCAGTACAGCCGTCTCTTTTTGTCTCTCGCGCGTCGCTCTCTTCTTCATTACGGCCGAAGCGCCACCGAGAGTAAGCCCGGGAGCGAGAAAAGGATAAGGAGAACCGAGGAACAGAAGAACGGTTAAGGGGCCCCGGGTGAAATTGATAGATGGATAAGGACGACACGGGACAGATGGATGAGTAAACAAGTACATTTCGGTGAAATAGCGCGTATCTAATAAAATCTACTTATATTACGATAAAATGTGAACGAAAACAAGTCATGTAAAAAGCCGGACGTATAGATTCTGACGCACTTAAATTAAAAAAAAGTTATAGTCAAATGAAGTTTTGACAAATTTTACATTGAAAAAAGATCGCAACATGTACGAAACGTCTGTTAAATATTATATACGTACTCTGACATTTTTCTAAAAGTTTTTTTAGAATTTTGTTATTAGAAATTATTGAAAAAATTGCTCGATAATATTTATTCGTACAATATGCACGCAAGATTCATTTCCGCCGGTGGCTGTTACGTGTATTTCACCTTGCGGAAAAACTGCAACGTAAGAGACGAGCGTGTGATACGTGAGTACGTATACGCGAGCGCGCATCTGTCGAATAGGTAGGTACCAAGAATGATAGAGAGCGGAGGTAATATTCCAGCGTATTGTCCAGACAAATGTCTCTTGGTGAATGAAGGAGTGGGGATAAATGCGTGCAGCAGACGTTTGATAATTAAATGCAATCAACCGACGACGACAGGATGTGCCGCGAACTGATCCAGCATGGCCGCGCGGCACTTTTTTTTTTTTTTTTTGCGCGCGCGCCTATTTTTCTTTTTTTTTTATTTTTTTATCGGGAGGACTAAATGCGTGCAGCAGACGTTTGATAATTAAATG